>NW_005179252.1:0-38702 GCF_000350225.1 Chondrus crispus
TATCCTTTCCCCCCATCACCCCCCGCCTACCCCTTTCGAAGCCCCAAACCCACCGCTCCCCGACCTCTCCACCATGGAAGACTACCCCCTGGCTCAAGGCGCGCTCCCCCTTCCTCCGCCCCGCAAAATTCCGAGCCGTACCGTCGCCCCGCCCTGCATCCCTCCACAGGCTTTCCCACCTACCCCTAGCCCTCCTCCTACCGCGACTCCATCCACTAGTACCCTCAGGGTACGAGTGGATGCAGTCGCACGAGGCTCCCGGCCCCGGCCTCCGTGTCCCTCTTCAATCCCTTCCCGCCCTCTCCCGCCTCTCCCACCTCTCCCAACCTCAACAAGTCCACACACGCCACTCCCCCGACGCCCCCCACTCCGAGTGCGACATAAAAAGAGTTTCTGCACCTATTAACAAGAACAATCACGCCTCCTTGCCCGTTCCTCCATTTCACATGACAACTCTTCCCTCAAATTTTGAAACCCAACCGAAGAGGTTAGGAAACCCTCTCGAATTTGTGGCTCTTCTATATCAACGTTCCCATTTTCTTGTATTTGAATGTGCGCTTCTGCCATTTGCGTTATCTGCTCCTCTTTGCACTGAGCACGATTACATTCCTCCTCATACAACTCAGTCACGAGGTCAACAGTTTCACCATCATATGTACTCTCGTCTTGAAATATTCCTTCTTGATTCATTCTCACAAGCATGTTATGGAGTATAACACACGTTTCACTGACTGCAAGGACATCACTCTTGTACCAAAGGAAGGATTCTTTTCAAAGTATATGAAAACGACCCTGAAGGACTCTAAATGCTCTTTCTATGTCTTTCCGCAAAGCCTCCTGCACTTCAGTATACTTACTTTTCTTTTCATTTGCCGGATCATGAATGGGTCGTGCGAATATCGTCCATGCTGGGTATATACCGTCTACCAAAAAATATCCTACCCTCCTCGTTTGCCCATTGCGATGATTTTTGAAGTCAGTAGGAAGCTTTATATCGTACGTACCATTCAGGATAGCCACAAAGAGAGGTGAGACATCACGCCACGTCTTGTCATGGTTGGTGCCACATCTTCCGGTAAACCAATGCCAGATATATAAATCGCGATCACACCATGCCTCCACAGCAATAGTTGCAATGTGTCCTTCATTCGTATTATGATACTGCCCCTTTAGAGCGGCGGGGCAGTTTTTCCATTTCAACTTGCAGCCGTCTACTTATCCAATACATCCCTTAAACCCTGCCTCTTCATACCTATCAGATATTTACTGCAGCTCTTGTTTAGTGGGAAGACTATTCAAAAAGCTTGCCCCATAAATATGTCGAATACACCTACAAAATGTTTTGAAGTACCTTCGTAGGATTTCCCGAGACATTCGGCATCCGTCATCTAGGTCATCAAATGATCTACCTGTACCTAGCACCCGTAGGCATGCTAAGACTTTGATAGCCGGAGCGACACCAAAACGTCCTGCAGCATTCATGCGATGTCCCCAAATTTCAGAGAAAGCTGAACTTAGACCTTGAAGCAATTTCTGAAACGTACCTCTTGGAACTCGAAAGCGGCGGCGAAATATGCTCACAGGATATATGGGAGAAGGTCCGAGGTAATCTTCGAACCACGTACTGACTCGCCTCTCGATGTTTCTTGTCCCAGCCGGTCTGCCTGCACGCGTTCGTTTCTTCCTTTTCGAAATTTCTGAAGCAACGCAAAGTGTTGCCGCTACAGATGCGGTTCGGTTTCGCATGAATACAAAAGCGTCATCTTCGCTAGAGCTGTCGAGTTCCATTACGCTCGGTAGCAAAGCGGCTCTGCTCGCTTGCAACGGAGGGTCTTTGGCATCTTCGGGACAGAATGTCCTGATGATACTGTACTTGGCGGGGGAGCATGATCTAGGAACAGGAGGGTTTTTTTGTTTATTTCTGAGACCATCTCGAAATTGATGGCCCTCGTGCAGTACGACAAAAAAACTAATACTCGGCCCCTTGCGGGCCGTCACATATAGCGACGCACTGATTGTGTTGCGCACTCTTTAGAGCGCTGTATGGCTAAAAATGTGCGCTATAAATTAGCGCACTGGTTGCCTTGCTCTTACAACCAACAAAGAGAACAGAGAATAGAGGATAGAAGCAGATCTTCCCCTATTTGCAATCATCCGGGGCAGAACGTCGACATCTAAAAAAAGCCGAAGGCTTTGCACTGACATCGATTAAACATGCCACCTTCAGCTTTCGTAGCAACTTTTCCTGCCTCTACAACCTTCTTTGAGCGACGCACCCGTCAGTTGCAAACGCCGTTTGTAGCCTTGTTGTATGCCATCTACACACACGGCAAAACAAATGTCCATGCTCCTCCGCAATTTCAGCTGGAGAAGCGCAATCTCGGGTCATCGCCTCTCCAAGTCACCGAGGTTTGTCTCGGCACCATGACATGGGGCATCCAGAATTCCGAGGAGGACGCCTTCGAACAACTCGACTACGCCATAAAAGAGTGCGGAATCAATTTTGTCGACACCGCCGAAGCATATCCGATCCCATTCACTCACCCTCGCTACAAGCCCGGCAACACCGAGCGGTACATTGGAAACTGGATCGCGAAGAATCCTACCTGGCGTGAAAAGGTCGTCGTCGCCACCAAAGTATGCGGACCACATCCAAACTCCTTCGTCGCCGCAGCAAGACATCCAGATCGCCAGTACGAGAAGGGGAAAAGTCCACCTGCTGACTTGGACAAGAAGAGTATCCTTGAGGCATGCGACGCAAGCCTCAGGAGACTCCAGACTGACTACATTGACCTCTACCAGCTGCATTGGCCTGCGCGATATGCACCAGGTTTTGGTTCGAGGACCTACGACTTTTCTAAAGAGCGGGAGAGCGTCGACATGAAAGAAACTTTGAGTGGCATCAAGCAGCTGTTGGACCAGGGCAAAATCCGGGCCTACGGTTTGTCCAACGACACAACGTTTGGAGTTGCAGAAATTGTGCGTGCCGCTGATGAACTTGGCATGCCTCGTCCGGCTTCTATTCAAAACGGTTTCTGTTTACTAAACCGCAGCTTTGAATATGAACTGGCAGAGGCATGCTCTCCTATGCATTACAATGTCGGTCTCTTGCCGTATTCCATATTGGGGGGAGGGGCCCTATCCGGCAAATATCTTGGCAAGCTTGGTGCCAATGGGTCCGATTTGGATCCAGAACTGTCCGATTCACGGTTTGTCATGTTCGAAGGCTACATGAAGAGATACGTACATGAACAAGCGGTGGAGGCAACAGAAAAGTACAAGAAGATAGCTGATGAGGCGGGGATGTCGCTTGCAACCTTGTCTCAAGCCTTTTGCAAATCCAGGGCATACATTCCATCGTCTATCATTGGCGCAACTACAATGGAACAGCTAAAGGAAAATATCAATGCGTTCCGTGTCAAGTTGGACAAAGAGGTCCTAGACAAAATAGACGAGGTTCATGCGTTTAACAAGGACATCGCTTGCAGATAGAGTCGATTTAGAGTACCTTTCATAGTTCAGTTTTTTATGCATACTGCTCGTGGCGGGCGTCACCTACTGTAGTGTCTTTCGCTCGAGGCTGGGGAATTCATGGCCTTTCGAGAAGTTAAAGAGGAAGCTCTCAGCGAATTTCACCAGCCTCGACTCACCATCGATGACTTTGCGTTCACCAGGGAGTCTACATTGAACGCCATTGTGCGGCATCAAAAGAGAGGGGATTACCTTCAATAATGTCACAAGTATTTTGAGCCATCTGGAGTAGAGAGAGCGTCGGCTTTCACACTGTACGTCAGTACTGCACGTGTACATTGTAGGGCACTTTGGCTTGTCTTTGGCAGAGGCCAATCTCACACCACAGCCTTTGTAGGGCTGGGCGTAAAGTTAAGTGTGTTTTAATAGTGCGGATTTTCTGCAGAAAATTCTGCAGAAAAGCAACAAATAATTGCGATCATTCCGTTCCTCTGACCGTGCCCGCCCACAGCTTGGACACACTCGCCACACAGCGACAACATCTTTTTTCTTTGTCCACTTCTTCCAGTCTTATTACCTACAACAAGAAGCAGTTATGGTATCCGCACAAGAACGGCTTGCAGCTCTCAAAACAAAGCTCGAGCAGGCCCGCAACGAAAACTTGAAAGCGGTCGAGGATGAGAGCAAACGTCGTCCAAACTCCTACAACAACAGAAAGCGGAGTTCAAGTGACGCCGAGCTGTCCGGAAGCGAAGAATCTCCGCCCTCTCTCAAAAGCTCTAATTGCAAGCGGCGGCGCGTCAAACGTGAGAGAAGCACTGCTGCGGAAATCGGCTCCGCGGACGAGGCGGATGGCGAAGATGAGGACGATGGGCTTCGCAGTATGAAGAGGCGGGCCAAGAACATGAAAAGGTCTATGCCACTATCTGGTTCGGGTGAGGAAGACGGCAAGCTGCAGACTGTTGCCTATGGCTTGACGGGTCACGACCCAAAGGCGGAGAACATTGACCGGATGGTGAACGAGTTACAAGAGGTCGACAAGCGGCGCAGCAAGTTCCATCGGCGAAGAGCGTTCGACGAGAACCGAACGGAGATCACGTTTATTAATGAGGGTAACCGCTTGTTTAATAAGACGCTAGACAAGCACTTCGATAAGTTTGAGTCGGTTCAGAAGATTAAGGATAGTCTCGAGCGAGGAACAGCGTAAATATAGGACAATCATGCTTGGCTGACGAGGGTTCTGATCTTAGAGCTTGTTTACCATGTGCGCGCGATTGAGTCCGCTTCGAAACTACAGACTACGCGCGGTGGGACTGTATGTGGATTGCCAAGCATTTCCCGCCTCCATCCATGATCACGCAAACGAAAAATCAGCTAGCGTCGACAACAACGAATGAACGAGAAAGCTGAACCCCAAAACGTTATCCGAGGACTGATGGGGCAGTTTTCTCGACTCTACTTGGCCGTTGCTGGGCGATTGGAGAGAAATATGCCGTGAGAGCCGCTGCTTCCCAGTATCTAATTAAAGCTACTTCGGCCGCTCTCTGGTAGGTGGCCTTCTCTCTGTGGGGATGCTTAAACATTGATTGTGCCTTGAGATTGCGGTTCCCAAACGTCAGGGCGTGCATGACATGCGTCCGAACAAACACATCCCCGGACCTCTGAGAGCATACTCTACAATGAAACACGTGTGTACACGAATTAAAATTTGAATCGCAAATCTATTATTTCAGAAGAAATTGGAGCCTTCGCTGTTTTCAACTGGCGGGAATGGCGCCATCCAGAATCCAATGCATCCTGCTCACCTAAGAGGCAGTTGTGTTCCGAAAAAGGCACACTTCGGTGTGTGAGCCCTTCTCTAGCTAGCAAAACGCTTCACCCTCGCAAACGCAGCTGCCGTCGACAGTATCGAACTGCATTTGGCGTCCCTGAGCTCTATTCAATTCGCCCACCGGGGTCCTTTGTGGCCCTTGGGATCTCTTGCAACCCTGGAGCTTCGTCAATCAAGAGAACTGAAGTATCAATCGCGGCTCAGAAAATGGCGTTAGGGACTCAGACAACTGTTGATGAACACTTCCGGCGAATTCGAAGCCAAGGAGAAGAATATATCGCAAAAGTGCTGCGAAAAAATCCTTCTGCTTTGACACGAGAACATATTCTAGCGGCATCATTTCGCTACTTCGAACACCGTCAGCGCATAATTTCAACAAACCGCCCACCATCGCAGTCGTCACAAATCGTAGTCCCCTCACAAGTTGTGGTGTCCGCAACTCGGCCAGACTCTGCCCTTCAAAATCTCATTGCGAGCGCACTTGACAATGACTTGTCCGTACAAGTTCTCATCGATGCCTGCGCTAAGGCCGCTGACTTTCAGCTTTCCGAAATTCTGATTAAGTGCTTATATACCTTGGCAAACATCGGTTCAATATGCGACGAGAAAAATGATGTCGATGGAAGCGGGGAAAAGTCGCAATCTCAAATTGACGATGACGAAATCTTTGGCGTCGATAAGGGTGATGAAGAGAACATCAATCCGCAAACAGGCCAACGAGAAGGCGGCGATTCCCAACGACAAGCTAGCGGTGGCAAGAGAGCAAAAGGCTCACATGAGGTCAGTGTTGGTCGCACCGGCCAGAGTTTTGTCGATGAGTTCGTTTCCAGGCTCGTTGTCGGTACCAGCGATAAACCATGCAGTCGATCGAGGTCTAATGATGCCTTCGTTTCATCTGTTGCAAAGGAAGCTCCTCTATCGGGGCCAGCTTCCGAGAACGTTGTCCAGCTCCTTACGCGAAGGATGAAGAGTGTCGATCTTTTCGAGCTTCCTCCGTACATATACCAACTACTTCTTTTAGCTTCGGCGCGTGCGAACGCAGCCTCGAAGAGCGATATCCTTTTGCAGATAACGCAAGTGTTTGCCCAGCTCGAAAAAAAGACGAGAAAGCAAGAAGAATTGTCCCAGTACATGTTGGAAGAAGATGAAGATGCCATTCTTACCTCCACGGTGAGTTTAAAGGAACTCCGTCAAGTCCAGGGAACGGCTCTGCTACACATTGAATATGCTGTGAAGCAAGACCCGACGCTGTCGGCCGAAATCACCAAACTGGCTAAGGCCGGCGTCGAAACGCCGCAACACTTTCTCACTGCCTTTGGCACGGGTATTCTACTATCTTTGGCGAGGTCTAATTCATCTCAGATGACTATTTTGAACATACTCAGAGAGGCTATTATTCGTTTCGGGAGGGAAATGGTCTTACGCAAGCAGAACATATATGCAGCACGAGTATCTATGAACGATGACGACATTGTAGACCCGCGTAAGTCTATTTTGTTTGTGGCTGATTGCACATCCGAAAACGGCTGGGAGGACGTGAAGGAAAGCCTAATGAACTTTGCATTATTGCTTCTCGATAAGCCACTGGATATTGGAAATGGGGACTGTTCAAACCAGCTAGGAGAAAAGCTACTCTTTAAGCTCTTTTCCTCCCATTCAGTTATTCGCGACAGCATTCTGGAAAACCTGACGACCCGGATCACGCTCCAGGAGAAATCTGCCTACCAGGCCATCTCTGTGATCAAAACACTTGCCAATGAAATTCCGTTTTCTGTTCTTGAGAACACTCGCCATGTTCGGGATGGGATTGAGTTTCTAGTCACTCTACCTCCATGGATGGCCGGTTCTTTGATCAAAGCGTACACTCCTCTGCTTCTCGCTCGACAAGACTTGAGAGACCACTTCCATCTCGTCATTAGGAAGTCTCTCTTTCACAGGGATTCATCTAGTCGAGCAGTCGCAATAACCGGATTCCTGACGGTAATGTCCTTGTGCAGTTCTGTAGCAGTTGGGGCGAGCAGCCAAGTCCACAGGAACCGCAATTCACATGTATCAGCAGCACGTGAGCATGAAACGGACAAGGTAATTGACGCCATTCAGCCAATTCGACGAATCTTCTCATATTCAGCACCACTACGGGCACTGCTTTACAAGACAACAATTCTGCATCTGCAAGATGAAGACATTCGCATTTCATCCACAATGGCTACCGCTATCGGAGAAATCCTGCGAGTCCATTTACAAAAGTTTGTTGAACCTAACACTGCCCCTTACATTGTTATTGAACATTGCGTCGATGAATCTTCAGGAGGAATATTGGTCGAACCATTGGGGGATCTCATATGGTGCCTAGCGATAGTGGAACAGATGAGAGATGCAACATCGTATCATAAATCCTACGTACTTGACCTAGCGAAGAAAGTTGCCGGAGTGAGCTTGCAAGATTTCGCAATCGCAAAGGACCTTGCTTGTGCTCCACGTGAGACAACGAATAATTTGGCCGCAGAGACACACTCTCAAACTGCAGAAGAAGCCGCTGCCAAAGCGAATCGAAATAAGGCTCGTATTGTCGGGTCCGTTTGTGAGGCTTTAATCCATGCTGTGCTTATCATGTCGCCAGAGGTGCAGACGTGGTCCGTAGTTACAGAAACTTTGATACCGCTGCTTGCACTGAAAGCTCGAGTTTTCGAGATGCTCCGAGGCGTCGGCGTTTCTTCTGCTACTGACGCCTTCATCGATCTTGGTGGCGACCCTGCTATCGAGCAGCTGCGACCAGGAATGAGAATGCTACTGCAACGCGGGGTGAGGCCAAACGGCAAGAAGAGCGGCAAGCGTTCAGGGTCTCGGAAGATGAAGGGCGGCGAAGATAACTCTGCTTCTAGTGCACCACATGTTCTCGTTGAGAATCATCGGTTTGGAGCGTTCAGCGTTTTGTCGTCAGCCTCCTCAAGACCTACGCTTCCTTTATCCGTTGTAATGCGCACGTTACAATTGATGGCCGATGCGACCTCCCATGAAAACAATGACGCAAGAAATGCATTTCGCAACCGAACTGACTCTCGAGAATTTCAAGAACTTAGAGTGTACCTACTTGCTGCAGCCCAAAAGCATTTGGAAGATTTCATATCCTCCATCTCTAAAGAGTCGCGAATTGCCTCATTGAAATCCAGCACAAATGTTTCAGGGACAGAATCCTCAGTCAATGCTCTCGCCCGGATGGCGATGGGTGACTTTAAACGTTTTCGGAGATCCGCGTCAAATACACCTGGGCAGGGTGGTATCACAGCTCTGCAGATTTCCGAAAGGTGTGCATGTGCTGCAACGTTCCTTGCAAAACAGAAACACTCTGGACTGCTACCATTCTGCAACGCTCTATTGCTGACTTCTACAAAATCGGAAGAAGGCCACGAGTGTGAAGAGGAAATTTTTGAAGGAGCTGCTGGGGCCTTGGAACAACTCGTTAGCACTCTCTTAGATGACGAGCTTTTCAAGGAGGCGGCGTTAGCCCTTCGTACACATGACGCAATTGTAACAGGGATTTGCGAGACTCTTCCAACTGTAGAAAAGACATCCTCGTTCCTTGACAAACGCGTGCAATGGGCCGTTGACATGTTTTGCGAGAGGAAGATCTCCGATATTGGAATGGTTAAAACCTTGGTACACGCGTGTCTTTTATACACAGAGAACAATAATGACTTGCGACGAGCTGGGCATTTGTCTTTGCGTTTGCTAGAAGTCATTGGTGATTGTGATGAAAATGCTCTTTCGCCGAAAGTTGGCTCTGATAACAATGAGAAGCTTTGCTCAGCACTTTCCGTAACCCAAGAGACGTCTCTTGCTGTGGTGGATGCCACACTTGACGCAGTTGACCGTGCTATTTGCGATGTTGAGTGGTGTCTGGGCCGGATGACATCATTAGAGGCTGCCGTTGGGACTTCATCAATTCACGCTGATAGCACTCATTCCAAAGGGGATCAAGTCGAGAATTTCACATTTATGCAGAAAGAAAATATTTCGAAGCAAGCAATAAGAGCAGAAGATGCTGCGCAGGTTCGCTTAGAGGGTATTGTTCGAACTTTGCGAGGACTCGCGAGATGTGCGATAGCAAAATGGAGCCATCAGGAGCGCCTTTTGAAAACAATAACTAGGGCATACAAATTGATTTCCACTGCAACTCAAGCTCAGGCAAAACGACGTGGAGATCCACGGACCACTTTTATCTCATTGATCAACGAATGCAAGGGGCTGGCACCGACACTTTGGACATATCTGGCTTTTGCTGGAGCAGAGGCCGTGGATATAGAGTCCACAAAGGGGGCTTCGAGGGCAGCGAGAGAGGCCAGGATCATGCCCCAGCTTGTTTACGAGGTCGAAAAATTCGAGAAAGTCCTCATAGCAGTTCAAAAACGAACCAAAATTAATCTTCTGCGTGGAATGCGGCGAAACATTGCGAGGGATTTCAGAATAAGAGAAGATCTCCTGCGTGAAGAGCAATCATCCGATGAAAGGATGGGCGAGGAAGAAGTAAAACAGCTCGAAAATCCTCGCATGAATCAAGGAAATGCCAAAAGAAGGCGAACTTAAAAAATATCCGCACTCTGGGAACGAATTGTAATTGTCAGACTGGTACGGCCGTTTTAGAAATTATTATTCTTTTATAGTGCTGTAGGGCGGACAGCTTTAGATGTTTGAGATTCGTCTGTCATGATCCGGTCGAGTTTCGCTGGGGAGTTTCGGGTAAGGCTTCAAACCTTGGATAAATATATCTTGATCTTTCTGTAGTCTCTCGTCTTGACTTGGCAAAGCCCTTGAGCACTTTGTGATCATTCTGCTCTTCTTTAGACATATCTTCACCGCGATATGTTTCCGTCATCGTCATCACGGCGTAGAAACGAATTGCGCAGCAGTCAAGTGGACCTCAAAAGAAAGCCATGGGGGTGCCAGGTACTTGTAAACTGCATCAGTCGAAGGGTGTTTCGAAGCACTTTCAGGGAAGTGTCGCTGCTTTTTCTACTGTTACTGCTCATCAGTGTAATCGTCATATTGCTGTTTCACGAGGATCTTTTCATACTTATTGCGAAGAAACCTGCACGCGACCGGGGTTCGTATGACATCGTTGTGAAAGCAGAGGCAGAGAAGGCAGTCACTGGAATGAGTTTCCCCCCCTACTTGCCGCTCGCGCAACACTTGAAGAACCTGAAGATATATAAACGCGAACCATCTCTGCAGGACATGGTCTACGGGGAACAAAAGCGCACAAAGCCTGATCTGAAACCCACTAACAACCAGGATCTACAAAAATGCGGGAAATGTAAACAAGTTTTAGACGATGTTCTTCGATTTTCTCTGAACTCTGAAGGAGATATGAAGCTTGCTCGGCATTTACTCCAGTTCATATCGTATTATGAGATGTCATCTATCGTAACTATTCCATGTGTCGAAGATGCTCATTGGGTCTTACAAGTCGTGAAAGCAATACGAGTACGTCCAAATTTTCAGCTGCCCATCTTGGCGACTTTAATTTTTCCTATGCCCCTATTGCAATGCTAAATCTAACGATTACTACGTGCATTTCAAATTCCAAACACAGGTAATCCATCCGGACTTTAAGCATTATTGCATTGTCTCTGAGGACTCAGTTGTTGTTAGCATGATCAAAAGACATGACATTAAGAGCTTGAAAGGCACTCGTTTTGTACTGTACAGGCCGCAAGCTCATGGAAAACTTCCTAATGCTGATCTCCTCTTCACATGGGCTGGGCTGGAGAAATTCAACCTTGATGAGATTTATCAGGTCTTCAAAGATACAGTTTCATCTAAAATTCGATATGCTCTCATTGGTAATTCCCCAGGACACCCCAATGCAAAAATGCATGAAATCCGCAAAGGAGTGTTTTCGGTGGTTAGGCCAGAAATTCTTGCTCTGAACGTACGCGCATTCCCTTTCGGTTTTGAGCAAGCCGATAGAGTTACGGCTGTCCTCGGAAAACAACTTCTGTTCTACAACACTAGTCGAATGAGGGATGTATGGTAAGCGTTCAGAAGCACACGTACATGAGACCTTCATAAATAGCTTTTCATCCCAATCTTGCCTGCAGAACCTTTTAGATTGATGGGGCATCCTCTTTGTAGGCTTTGTCTTTGCTATTATTCCGAATTGTTGAGAGAGTAAAAAATATGTAGGTGTTCGCATAGTGTAACTTGCTCAGGAGAAGTGCATGTCAACAGCACGTGTTATGTACTTCGGAGGATGCTCATGTACAAACATGCGATGAGAACGATTCATAGAGTTCCTAGATTCTTAGTCTTGAAAGTTGATGTGAATCTTATTGGATTCGAATATCATTTTTTTCGGAAGGATATCACCTCTTGTGTCCGACATTACTCACTTCAGGGCTTCTGTTATAATCTGGGACAGTTGCACATTTGCTGAGTCTTGAGTGTGAGGTTCCATTCTCGTTGTGTCAGAAGGGACACTGCATACATAACGCTTATCATCGGTGCTTATTGTCGAACCCACGGTTGTATCAAAAACAGGGCTGAAGCTCGAAATTATTGTGGTTTACATATGCCTTTTTGACTCTCAGTTATAGTGAACCAATCTTTTTCGGGTTATAGTCTTTCTATGAATACATACGGTCCAAGTGTGCGTATCTTATTGTTGTTTAAAACTTTAAAGTTAGATCCGTTTTCCTAATTATACTCGTGGCAACTTCATTGATTCACGCATGCCCTGGTTCTTCCACTCTGGTTGTTCAAAATCACGCTTTATATTCCCTCAAGACTATCTTCTCTGAAGAAGCTCCATTTGGAAAGGGATTTTGCGTTGAGACGAGCACATTCATAAACTTTTTAAACCGTCACACTTTTAAACAATACTGCACTCATATAGCAGATAGAGAAATTCAAACCTCGGTTCTTGACGTGGGGAAGGGTACAGTACAGTGCGCGAAATTTGCATAAATACACCCCACATCATTGCGATAAAAGCACTTTTGACACTGCCTCGAGAAGCCGATAGGGCATCACCCATGGTACGCGCGTGCGTGAGCGCGAATCTGAAGCCCAATTCTATCAAACTAAAAAGCACTCCAAGTTATCCCACAAAATGTGGGCGAAATTAGCATATGAACACGAAAGCCCATATGGTACAGTAACTTGCAATGTTTACTGTGAAGCGCTAATACTTCGTAGGGCCACCTTTCTTCTCTAGTACCTCCACAAGGCGCCGAGGAATTGATTCGTAGAGCTTATTCAGGTACTCCTCGGAAATAGAACTCCAACAATCTAGGATTCTATCAGCGAGGTCTTCCAGGTTGCTAAATTGACGCCCATGCCCGTAAACACGGCGGGCAAGCAAGCCCCATACATTTTCGATTATGTTCAAGTCTGGTGACTTCGCTGGCCACCCCAACAACTTGACATTTTTCGACGAAAACCAATTCTTGGTGTAGTTTGATGGATGACAGGATGCCCCGTCTTGCTGAAATGTCCATTCTTCATCGAATGTGTCAGCAGCGAATGGTAGCAGGTCCTCTTCCAGTACCTCACAGTAGAGCGTAGAGTCCATGTTACCTTCAACACAGACCAGATGAGACGTACCATGGCAAGAGATAGCTCCCCAAAGCATCAAAGATGCTCCTCCCTGGTGCCTCGTCGAAAAGACTTGTTCCTCTCGGCTCAAGTCGTGCCAATAGCATGCCAACCCATCTGGCCCATCTAGGTTGACGTTTTTCTCGTCCGAAAAGATTACCCGGCGCCAAAATGCCTTTCTGTTCTCCAGCCTCTTTTTGCTCCATTCCAGTCTGGCACTCTTGTGCCTCTGGAGCATCTGCGGACGCGACAGCATTTTCTTGTACTTCAAATGCGGTGCGTCACGTAGTATTTGCTGAACGCGACAGACCCCCACATCAATGTCAAGGCTCAGCTTCAGCTCCCGGCATGATTTTTCTCCCTTACTGGCCTCTCGCAGCAAAAGCCGCGTTTGCTTCTTAGAAATTTTTGTTGCGTTGCAAGTGCTTTTGCGTCCGTCAACCCGCTTTGGGTGCTTCAAAAAGTTTTGTACTGCACCTGGGGACCTGGTAAGCGTGCGAGAGATCTCGCAAACGCTCAAACACTCCTGTTTCATGGCCACAATCTGCCCCTTCTCGAAGTCTGACAGTAGCTTTCTGCGAGGCATTTTCCTTGCGATGCGAAGTTTTTTAGGCACACACAATGTGCATTGCTTATTTATCTAACTATACCAGTCACCAAATTTGTCACTCTTTCGGTTTACCGCCAACTTGGCATGGCAGTAAATGCTGTATCGTATGGTTTTTCGTGTTCATATGCTAATTTCGCCCACATTTTGCGGCATAACTTGGAGGCCTTTTTTGTTTGACAGAATTGGGCTTCAGATTCGCGCTCACGCACGCGCGTATCATGGGTGATGCCCTATCGGCTTCTCGAGGCAGTGTCAAAATTTTGAAGCACTTAAGTGCTTTTATCGCAATGATGTGGGGTGTATTTATGCAAATTTAGCGCACTGTAGCAGCCCAACTCGCATTGCACAGTGTGGTTCCACCCAGATAAGACAGCACCCCAATAAGGCACTGCCAATAGGGCGGCTCGTAGTCAGAACCAAATAAAGCCTCCGTCGCCTCCGCCCCAACAGTGGTCGGAGGCATCGGACTCTTTCTGGCACCACAGGTTATGGGCACCACATGTAGTATAATGACCGGCGCGAGCGCGCGGAGGTCATCGGACGGCCGTATACGGTATACACGTGGGCGGCTGTGCCCACGTGTAGCGAGCGCGCGCGCATGCCGAGCGGTCGTAATCTGGCGTACGTGTACAGTAGTGCACGTGTCGTCCGAGCGGTAGTCTACGCGTGTTACGCGTGCCCGTTAGCACACGTGTCGTCCGTGCGGTAGTCTGTAAGCAACACGCGTGTACAGTAGTGCACACGTGTAGTAGCAGCTTCCGTGCGGTAGTAGCAATTATGGCGCTAGTTTTTTAATTGTGTACAGTACCCGGCACGCACTAGGCGGCAGGTACTGTACTACTGTACTGGGACAGGTGTCCGAGGCGTCCCCCTGCGGGGTTAAGACCTGGTGTAGTATAATGACCGGCGCGAGCGCGCGGAGGTCATCGGACGGCCGTATACGGTATACACGTGGGCGGCTGTGCCCACGTGTAGCGAGCGCGCGCGCATGCCGAGCGGTCGTAATCTGGCGTACGTGTACGTTAGCACACGTGTCGTCCGTGCGGTAGTCTGTAAGCAACACGCGTGTACAGTGGTGCACACGTGTAGTAGCAGCGGCCGTGCGGTAGTAGCAATTATGGCGCTAGTTTTTTAATTGTGTACAGTACCCGGCACGCACTAGGCGGCAGGTACTGTACTACTGTACTGGGACAGGTGTCCGAGGCGTCCCCCTGCGGGGTTAAGACCTGGCACCCGTCCCCACCAGTAAACGGGGGCAAGCTCGCCCCCGTCCCTTTTGCGCCTACGTACGTCCGTTTCGGTTGTCCGCCGCGCGCGCTGGCTTCTAACCCGTTACCGGTCGCTCCCGTTTACGCACCACGGGGCGACTGCGCGTAACCGGCCAGTGAGCCACTCCCTTTTCGCGAGCTCGTCCGCTCGGTTCTATTAGCGCGTCGCGTCCACGCCGCGTGCTCCCTCGCTCAAGCCTCCGCCTCTCACCCAACCCAGGGCGGAGAGGTTTTATCCCACATTTGGTACTCTTGTGGAGGGCATAACTCTCGAGGTTGAGCCGCACGCGTGGTCGCTCGATCGCGCGCAGAACCGTACGGACGGAAAAGGTTGAGAAATCACCGCGTCGATCGCGAAGCGTATTCGACGATGAACCGACCGGAAGAAGGGGGAGACTCCGCCTCCGGGCGTCTGAGCACCCGCAGTGGCAGTGGCGCACCGCGCCCCCGCGTGGAGAACCCGGAAGCCCTGCTGCGACCGCCACCGCGACCGGGCCGCACGCGAGCGTCCGCATCGGATGTTACGCCGGCCGTGTCGGCAGGCACCGAGAATCGCGTCCAATGGATGGTCGACGCGATTCAGCCGCGCATCCAGGCCTGGGTCGAGGAGT
This sequence comes from Chondrus crispus, assembly GCF_000350225.1. NCBI lineage: Eukaryota > Rhodophyta > Florideophyceae > Gigartinales > Gigartinaceae > Chondrus > Chondrus crispus. Next base: position 15,385 of record NW_005179252.1, read on the forward strand.
TCCTCGCTACGGAACTCCCCCAGGTAGCGCGCGTATGCCTCGACCGAACGGTGCCCGCGCTCGTGGACGCGCACGTACGCAGCGCGATACCACCGCTTTTGGACGAACTTCTACCCGCTCAAGTCCAATGCGAGGTGGTGACCGCGCTCACCACTGTGGATGAAGAATCCACGTCCGGTACGGCTCTAAAGGGAGCCATCAGCTCCGCCGTGGCCAATCGTCTGGCCACGACCTTCGCCGGAGCAGGAGTCGACGCACGCGAGCAGCGCGACTCGACCGCTCCGGATCCTACGCTAACGCACGCAGAACCGATCGGCGCCGCACCCGGGATCGGTACAATGGCCCCTCACCCGGAGGGTAAGACCATTTACCTCCCACCAATTTATGGTGCTACAGGAGGGCCCACAGAAAATGGCCCTCCCGTACTCGCCGATACGGCTGGCCCCCGCGGGACAGAAAACCGCCTGGGGCGCTTCGCGACAGAAAAGCGACAGCCGTATCGGTCGAGCAGAAGAAGCGCACCCGGCGCTCAAGGCTACACCTCGGAGGGTACAGAAAACCCCTCCGAGGAAGAAGACACAAGACGTCGCCACAGGGCGACGCGCAAGAACCGCGACGGACGCTACGCGCGATACCGCGATGCCGGAGGGGTCGGGTACCCCTCCGATGATAACCGCGACGGACGCTACACGCGATACCGCGATGCCGGAGGGGTCGGTTACCCCTCCGATGATAACCGCGAAGGACGCTATACGCGATACCGCGATGCCGGAGGAGGTGGATACCCCTCCGATGACGAGGACACCGAGTCGGACGGATCGCGCAGAGGCGACCGCAGAGGTCGCAATGCGCGCGACCGACGTCGGTTCCGGCGAGAAGACTCCGATCCGGAGGGCTACAGTAGCCCCGGCGGAGAAGGAGACCGCCACCGCAGGGGCAGAGACCGCCGGTCTGCCCCGAGGCGGGATCCGAAACGGCTGCCGGTGATCAGGCCGCTGAACGACCTGTTCACCAAGGCCGTCGACTACCGCACGTATAGGCTGGAAAATCGCAGCGCGCGCTACGACGCGAGTACCGCGCGGCGAGTTAACCGATATCGGAAGAAGTTGGACGTCCAGCTGAAAACCCACACATTCGGTGGTCAAGATCCAATCGCGGTGCTAGGATTTCTCGCGCGCTTCAAGATGGCCTGCGACCACAATGGGGTCAGCGAAGGCGCGGCCGTATGGTGTTTCCAGTTTTATTTGACTGGGCAGGCTCACGCCTTGCTCCAGTCCAGGCTACACGGGAACACCATGGCGGTCGATGCGGAGGAGCGCGATATGCTCGAAACCTACGCGGAAGTTGTTAACTTTTTATTGCGCACGTACGCGACTGACGAAGTTATTTCCGAAGCGGTCGGTGATGTCACCTCCTTCCGTCAGAGCTCTAATATGACGGAGGAGGTGTACAGTAACCAGTTGTGGGACAAGGCGTTGCGCTGCGGAACCGTATTTTCGGACAGGCGCCTGAAGTCCCTTTTTGTTGAGGGACTTCTGCCAGCGACGTGCGCGCAGGTGCGGAATTATCTCGCGACGCATCCGGGCGTGGACTACCAAGCGGTGGCACGCTACGCGCAAGCGATAGGCGAGACGCACCGCTCGGCTCGAAGACAGGCGACCTCGCTCGCGTCGCCTCAAGCACCGTCCGATTCGGTGAGAAGATTCACGCGCAACGCGCGGACAAGGCCCGTGCTGTCGGTCGAGTCCCTGTCTGAACTCCCGACAGCGCGCGGAACCGAAACGGAGGAGATACTGGCGGTGACGGACCAGTCGGCGACGCCGAGCTCGCTTAGCTCGCCGCCGACTAGCTACCATCCGTCACCTGCCTCGTCCCCGGCGGGCGCGCCGATGGCGCCCGCCCAACACGGTGACGCGCGCGCACATCCGTACGGAAGGCCAGTACAGAACCAGCGGGTCCGGTTCTTCAACCAAGGATTACCGGGACCCCCGCCGTGCCGGTTCTGTCTGGACCTGACCCACCGACAGGAGCAATGTCCTGTGGTGGCGGATAGCGCGCTGCGTTCGAAGCTTTTGCAGGCCCGCGAGGCCAATTATCAAAAGCTTCGGATCCGTCAAGGTCTCCGCCCGGGTTCGCCGTTCGAGCGCCAACCGCCGACCGCGTGGCGAAATTCGCGTGCGCAGGCTCCCACGGGCATCAACGTGGTCGAGCCGCGCGAGGCCGTCCAATCGGAAGAACCCGCGCTACCGCTGACGGACGAGGGGCCCGAGGACCTTGGGTTGACGGGGGAAGCCGGGGAGGACGCGTAGAGGCGTCGACGATCCTCCCCGTGCCAAGCCTCAATAAACAAGGCGCCCCGTCGACCGCTTCGGTACGCGCGCCATCGCAGAGCCGAACGGACGAAGCGGCAATTTGCTTCTTCAAGAAGCAAAATTATAAGGTCACCGCAACGGTCGGACGACGACGCGCGATGATGCGCGCCATCACGCCGGTTCTAGATTCGGGCGCCGGCCCGAATCTAATCCACCTACGCTGTGTGGCAGAACCGTGGCGCGCTGCCATCCAGTCCGCGCGGAGCCCGCCGCTCATCGACGCTTCGAATAGGTCGATGAAGGCCCTCGGCGAGCTCAAACTGTACGTCCGGATTGGTGAGTTCGTCGCGCGCGTGCCGTTCTTGGTCGTCACCAACCTCGCGGTGGACTGTATCCTCGGGACCACGTTCCTGGATCGCCACGTGAAGGCGATCCTGCCACCGCAGAGGAAGGTGCTGTTCCATCATGCGGCGTCCGTAGCGCTGACGGGAGTCACGCCCTCGAGGCACGACCGCAAGATGGCCTCGAGGGGACCGTCGCAGCAGCTCCCGCAGGAGGAAAATTCGGCCGACCGGAAGCGCGCGCAGTTCCCGACGAACGTACCGTCACGGAAAGTTCGCGTGGTCAAGGGGGTCACGATACCCCCGATGACCCAAGCGATGGTACGCGTCGCAACACCGGTTGGGGGGCTTTGCTTCCTGCAAAACCACCCCAAAACGGCGCATAAGAATTTATGCCTGATGGCCCAGGGGGTCATGGACCTCTTCCCGGGCGAGCCGTTTACGGTGCTTGTTAGCAACTTCGGAAGCCGCGCGGCCCACGTCCCCAAGCATACCGTTGTTGGCCTCGCGTTGCCATCCCCCACACACATCCTGACACTTGGCGTGCCGGTCCCCGGAGAGGCCGACGCTAAGGAAGGGGGAGGGAACAAAAATAATTTGGCGTGCCGGTCCCCGGAGAGGCCGACGCTAAGGAAGGGGGAGGGAACAAAAATAATTCCTCGACCGCTACGGGGGAATGTGCGCGACGAGAAGGACCCGTTACGGACGATGGCAGAATTAAATCCACCACCGCTACGGGAGGACCGATACGGACGCGGAGAAGACCCGCTCGTGGGAAGAAGACGTCCATATTGGTGCAGAAGACAGTACCGTCCGGTCGGGGAGAAGACCCGCTCGTGGGAAGAAGACGTCCATATTGGTGCAGAAGACAGTACCGTCCGGTCGGAAATTATGGACATGCTGTCCGAGTTCAAGGACATGTGGTCCGGCCACTTGGGTAAGATCGATGCTACGAAGCATCGCATCGAGCTGAAGCCCGGTGCGAAGCCGATCTACCAAGCACCCTACCGAGCCGGACCCATCGCGCGCGAGAAGGAGAAGAAGGAAATCGACCGCATGCTGCACGCGGGAGTCATCGAACCGACATCGGCCGAGTGGGCGAGCCCCGTGGTCTTCGTCCCTAAAAAGGACGGGACCATGCGGTTCTGCGTGGACTATCGCAAGCTAAACGCCGTTACGGTTCGCGACTCCTACCCACTACCGCGCATGGACGAATGTATCGACTCGCTCGGCGATGCCACTGTCTTTACCACGCTAGACTGTAATAGCGGGTATTGGCAGGTGGAGATCGCCGAGGAGGACCGCGATAAAACGACGTTCGCGTCGCATTCGGGCCTCTACCGTTTTCTACGCATGCCGTTCGGTCTCAAAAACGCGCCCGCGACATTTCAACGAGCGGTCGACATCATCCTGTCCCGCGTGAAATGGGAGACCGCGTTGGTCTACCTCGATGACGTCATTGTCTACTCGCGAACCGTTACGGAACATATGGCACACGTGCGCGAGGTACTACGGCTTCTACATACCGCGGGCGTGTCGCTAAAATTGGCGAAGTGCGCGTTTTTCGACACCTCCGTAACCTATCTCGGGCACGTCATTCGTCCGGGACGGTTGGAGGTGGAGCGACGCAACGTCATCGCGATCGAGCGCGCGCGCGCGCCTACGAACCAAACGGAACTGCGATCCTTTCTCGGGATGTGCAACGTGTACCGGCGGTTTGTGCAAGGATTCGCGAAGATCGCCACGCCGCTGAATAAGAAGACCGGCAAGAATCAGCCCTACGAGTTCGAGATCTTAACCGATGCGGAATACGCGGCGTTTGAGGAATTGAAGCGGCGCCTCGTGTCGCCGCCAATCCTCGCGCTACCCCGCTACGGACGGAAATATACGCTGGACACCGACGCGTGCGGACACCAAGTGGGTTGCGCCCTTCTACAGGAGCAACCCGATGGAGGTACTCGACCGATCGGATATTGGAGTCGTGCGTTGACCGACGCGGAGCGCAATTATACGACTACCGAAAAGGAATGCTTGGCCGTAGTGTGGAGCATCCTCACCCTACGGCCGTACCTATACGGAAGCGCGTTCAACCTTCGCACAGATCACGAGGCCCTACGCTGGGTCCTCAATTTAGCGGACAGTTCCGGTCGGCTCGCTCGCTGGCGCCTGCGCTTGGCGGAGTACGACTACGAGGTACAGTACCGCCCAGGCGTCAAGCACCAACTCGCGGACGGCGTATCGCGCTTACGTACCGATGGAGGAGACACCGAACCGGTCGATGATGAGGTCCCGTGCTTCGCGGTCCAGTACGAAGAGGGCAGCGAGGCCCTCCTGGACAATGTGCACTGGGACCCGCCGCAAGACCGCCCGGACGGTTGTCACACGCTCGCGATAACTCCCGAGGAACGCGACGCTGCGTCCATCTCGGTTGAGGAATTTTTACGCGAACAAGCTGAGGACGCCTTCTGTCGCTTCGCCGCGGAAACCGTCGGGACGCCGAACTCGAAGTTCGACATCGACCGCTACGGATTTCTCGTGAGGACGTCCCCGCTGGACGGGACCCTGCAGCGCGTGGTACCGACTCGGTTGCGCCCCCGGGTACTGTACCTGGCACACCATCCGAGGTTGGCAGGTCACCCGGGAGCGACGCGTATGTACTACACCCTTCGCAGGGAGTACTACTGGCCACACATGGCCAGCGACGCGTTTTCGACCGTACGGAATTGCACCTCGTGTGCTGCGACCCGCGGGACGCTTGTCAAGAACCAAAAGGATCTCAAGCTGTTCCCAGCGGCGGGCCCCTTGGAGTTTGTCGCGATGGACCTCCTGGGGCCCCTGCCCAAGACCGCGCACGGAAACAAACACGTGTTGGTAATTACCGACCGGTTCTCCAAGCTAACGCGCAGTATCCCGCTCCGGACCACAACCGCTTCGGTCGTCGCAAACGCGTTTTTAGACAACTGGGTCTACGTTTACGGAGCGCCGCGCTACGTACTAACCGACAATGGCCCCCAGTTCGCTGCGAAATTCTTCGACGCGGTATGCGCCCTCCTGGGGGTGCGGCATTATCTCACGACAGCCTACCACCCCCAGTCGAATGGGCAGACCGAACGGTTCAATCGCACGCTGGTGCAACGCCTCCGGCACTACGTGGAGGAGCACCAGCGCGATTGGGACGACTACGTGCAACCGCTGACCTTCGCGTACAATACGCAGGTCCACCGGTCGACGGAGACGACTCCGTTCGACCTGGTGTTAACGCGGCCACCGTCCGGTTTGATTCTCCCCGGTACTGTGCCGCAGGACGCGGGGACCCATCGAGAGGACCCGCGGACCCCGGTGCAGTACAAGCGCGCCACGCTGCGCAAGCTTCGCGACGCTCTCGACCGCGCTCGGACGAAATTATCCGCATCGCAAAAGCGGTACAAGGACGATTTTGACAAGAAGGTCCGCTTCCGTCCGGTCGTTGTGGCGGGCGATTTTGTCTACGTTGATCGCCCGCCCCGCCCGTTGACAAGCGTCGAGCGACGCACGCGTGCGCAAGGTACGACCGGAACGGACGAGCTCTCTGTCAAACTTCTACCAAAGACAGAGGGGCCGTTTCGCGTGCGCTCCGCTACGGACACCACGGTCCTCATCGAGCAGGACGGTGTGGAGAACCGCGTGAGTATCGACCGCGTCACAAAAATGCCACGCGGGCCGGGGGACACTGTGGCCTCGGCCATTCCATCCGCATCGGACGCGCAAACTACAACGCCCCGCGCGGAATACGTCGTTGACCGCATCGTCGGACACCGTATGACCCGCGGCGGCACCGAGTACAAGGTTCGCTGGTACGGGTACGCCGCCTCCGACGATACCTACGAGCCCTCCGAGGGGCTCCCGCAACCTTTCATCGACCGATATTGGCGTACGCGCCAAGGACGGACAAGCGCGCTCGCGTAGCGCTTCTTCTGGCCTCGCATGGCCGAACCGTCAGGACGACCTCGCTCGCGCGCGTCGTGAACTGCCGCCTGCGCGCGCCAAAGGACAAGGCAAGGAACACCGTTAATCGGCTCGGTTTACTGTGGGCGAAGCCCCTACCGGGCTACGCGGAGAAGAGGAGCCCCGCCTGTGCTATACGGCCTCGGCGGCTATCCGCGCGCGACTGCGCACCGTTATGGGAATTTCCCCCAAGCGCCCACGCGGATAGCTGTCAGCCACGCCGGGCCGCACCGTTCGGATTATCGCGCTCGCACGCGCCTATGGAAAGGGAGAACTGTACCGGGAACCGGTACTTTGTATTGAGATGTATCGCGTTCGCCGGCTTTTTAATTTAGCCGCGATTTGGGCTACGTTTTTCCCTCCCACGCTGCGGGAAAAAATCGTAGCCCGGTTCTGACAACGGCATCGTACTCCTGGGAGCATTCCGCGTCCGGTAGTGTCGCCTCGGGAAAACCGCATTCGGACATATTTGGAAACCAAATCGGTTTCTTCCGGTTTCTTACCGTTTCTTATCGTTTCTTTCAGTTTCTAATTCGGGCTGGTGGAAAGAGGGCGCTCCGTACGGTTTTTGGATCGGTGTTGGCGCAATAGAGGCCGCTACCGCAAGGGAGACGCGTGAAACTACCGTGTGGTGCCGTACTACGGCGGGTGCGCCGCTCGCGCCGCTCTTGGGATGGCAAATGAACGCAGATTCTTTACAAATTGGCCAGCCCTCCGGGAGGGTGGTTGACAAAGGGAAATTACCCCGACCGTCCACACGGAGCTCGCGTCTCGCCCGTGTGCGGGGGGGCAGGGCACAGCCGTCCTTCGACCCTCGCCCGGCCCTCCAGAGGGCCGCGGCGAGCGCTGCGTTGCGTGCGCGCCATGCCGCCGTCGCTCGACCGAATCGGACGAATCGACCGACGCGAGCGCGAGCCCGGCCAACTCGGGGGCCGATCGCGGCTCTCCGCAGAGGCGACGTCGTAGTTGGGACGCGGGAGGCGCTTGCGCCGACGCCGGAGCCCCCGCAGGGCTCGACGGCGCACTGTACGAAGGCGCTGCAGCAGGACTCTCGCGGTCGACCGTTCTCGGATGCGGCAGGAGCTACTGTAGGGGGATGCCGTCGCGGGAGGAGGAGGCAGCGCGCGCAGGAGAGTGAGAAGAGTGAGGAGAGTGAGTTGAGGGTTCGGCGGGCTTCGCTTGAAGGGAAGTGAAGGACACGCTTATCGAATCGGACGAGACAGCGGGCTTACAGAGCGCCCACTTAAAGAAGAGCTAGGAGGCATGGTCGTTCGCGCGCGCAGGGGAGAAGACAAACCGGAACGGAACTCCGTGGTCGGATGGGTGGTCGCTACGAGGACGTAGCGAAAGCTAAGGAAGGGGGTCTGTAGTATAACGACGGACGCGCGCGCGGGGAGATTATTAACAGTGCGGCCGTGCACGGTGGACACGTGGGCGGGTGTGCCCACGTGTAGGGAGCGCGCGCGTGCCGAGCGGTCGTAATCTGGCGTACGTGTACAGTAGTGCACGTGTCGGCCAAGCGGTAGTCTACCAGTATGACGCGTGTACGCTAGCACACGTGGCATCCGTGCGGTAGTCTGTAAGCAGCGCGTGTGTACAGTAGTACACACGTGTAGCTGCAGCGTCCGCGCGGTAATTAGGAATTGAGGCGCTAGTTTTTTAATGGCGTACAGTACCTGGTACGCACTAGGCGGCAGGTACTGTATACTGGGACAGGTGTCCGAGGCGTCCCTCTGAGGGGTTAAGACCTGACACCCGTCCCCACCAGTAAACTGGGGCAAGCTCGCCCCCGTCCCTTTCGCGCCTATATACGTCCGTTTCGGTTGTCTATCGCGCGCGCTGGCTTCTAACCCGTTACCGGTCGCTCCCGTTCACGCACCACGGGGCGACTGCGCGTAACCGGCCAGTGAGCCACTCCCTTTTCGCGAGCTCGTCCGCTCGGTTCTATTAGCGCGTCGCGTCCACGCCGCGTGCTCCCTCGCTCAAGCCTCCGCCTCTCACCCAACCCAGGGCGGAGAGGTTTTATCCCACAGGCGGCAGGTACTGTACTACTGTACTGGGACCGGTGTCCGAGGCGTCCCCCTGCGGGGTTAAGACCTGGCACCCGTCCCCACCAGTAAACGGGGGCAAGCTCGCCCCCGTCCCTTTTGCGCCTACGTACGTCCGTTTCGGTTGTCCGCCGCGCGCGCTGGCTTCTAACCCGTTACCGGTCGCTCCCGTTTACGCACCACGGGGCGACTGCGCGTAACCGGCCAGTGAGCCACTCCCTTTTCGCGAGCTCGTCCGCTCGGTTCTATTAGCGCGTCGCGTCCACGCCGCGTGCTCCCTCGCTCAAGCCTCCGCCTCTCACCCAACCCAGGGCGGAGAGGTTTTATCCCACATTGTTGACGGGCAATGGATTGGATGACGCGGGGTGGAGCGTGGTTAAGTTTTAATTGCCAGTCGTGGAGTATGATAGTGTCCAGGGATGGGGAAGTGGGTGTTGTTTGGGTGTTTCGAAGCTTGTAGATGGGTTGAGTGTCGTGGTGCTTTGCGGTGGTGGTATTTGGACGTTGCGAGAGTAGTAGATTGGGTTTTGAGAGAGCAGGTGAAGGTTTGTCATTGGATTTGGGTTGCGCTAGCTTGGTACTTTTAGTGTTTGAGGGTCGTGTGCGAGCGCTATGAGCGTGGTTCTGTGTAGAGCTCCAGGTGTATGCTTGACGTTTGTGATTCCATGGAACGGTTCCGAGAATCCTAGATGTGCCTTTGTTTCGAGCGTACATGATTGCTTTGGTTGGTGTGAAGAGCACGTTTCCATGGTGGATCGTGATGTCATGGACGGATAGTAGGTTGGATTGGATCTTCGGCGTAACGAGGGCTGGTATGCGTATTTTGTTGTTCATATTCGTCTTGATTGATGTCTGACCACGGTATGTACAGTGGGTGCTGTCTTTAGTTGCTGTGTAAGTTTTGGCGTGATAGGAGTTCGCGTAGGGGATATGTTTGGTGTGGGAGACATGTGACGGATGAGCTCCAGAGTCGAGTGTATACGTACATGGCGGGGGTTGATGGTCTTGAGCTGATGTGATGGGGTGTTCATGCGTTTCCTCGGTAATGTGCGGGACTTCTGGGACTAATGCACGAGCTTGCGTGTATTGTTTCTTGGTTGTTTTTCGTTGGTGACGAGGGTGTTGAGGGTGTCGACATTCGTAGTCCCTGTGGGCCGGATGAGGTATGCCTCTGCTTTGATGAAACCTGCACGGGTTCGAGATACGACGTGGCACTCGACGAAGAGAAGGGGCTGTTCTCCATGTGTCTTGGTTCTTGCTTGTAGTAGTGATGGGTGAATATTCTTGTGTCGTACTGGTGGGTTTTTGGAAGGAGGTGTAAGAAGTTATGCGGTTGAATTTGTGTACAAAATCCTTGACATCGTGGGGATCGAGTGAGATGAGTTGTACACCTACTGTAGATGTGACTGGATTGAAGCGTAGTCCGTCAATGAGAAATTCTACAGTTGTTCTTGGGTCTCATGTAGAGGGGTAGCGTGCCGCTATCATCTTGGCTCTGATTGTTTCATGGGCTGTGATGTATTCAGAGAGTGTCATGTCGGGTAGAAATACGGTTTGTTCCGCAAGTTGCTTGAGGTACCTGTGATCGGAAGTGTTCGTGGTATTAAGATGTGCAGTAATTGCTGTGATGAGTTCGTCGGGTGTAGGATCGCTGGTCGGTGTGATGATTAAGTTGGCAATTTCGGGTGGGATAGATGATATGATTTTGCCGATGAGATAGTGTTTGTTGCGCTGAAAGTCTGTCTGTTGGTTTGGATCTTGGGGTACTTCAGGATTGCCGGTGATGTGGTTGATGCAGTCGATGGTGTGAGCTGCGGCGCGAATTGCTACGATCCATGGGCCGTAGTTGGCTGTGTCGAGTTTGGGAACGTCTGAGCGTTTATCCATGTTGCTGAGGGCTGGCTGGAGCCGGGGAGGTGGGAAGTATGTCAGTGGTGCGATGAGATGTGAGGGAGTAGGGAGGAGCCTCCGATGGCGGAGGGATTGGGTGTGTGACGTCGTGTTGGATTTGCGATGGGAAGTGGTTAGCGAGTGTTGCCCATAACCTGTGTGAACACGAGACCGATATCCTTTATTTACTCGTCGTCGCTCTGTGTGCCTACTTATATGCACACACTTAGGACAGTCTGTCCTGTGCGGTCTGACAGGTTGCTCATAAGTGTTGATGGGATGACTCAATCCTCTTGCACGTAAACTGACTTTCCCTTCACTTCTTGCCCTGCACGTTTCATCCTCAGCAAGATTACAAACCTTCTCCTGATACCCTGCACCGTGCACCGTATGTTGCAGTATTGACGCCTAGAGTCGGCCTCGGCATCGCTTCTCCGACTTTCTTGCACAAAGTTGTACAGTAAACATTTACATCTACAGAGTAAAGTCTCCATAGAGTGAACCAAAATGTGGCACATATTGGAAGCCCAATAGTTCACTGGACTGAGTCTGTTCACAGCAGCGATCAAGATACGGCTGGCATTGCAGTAGCGTTCATAGATAGGGCTGGCATTACACATGCCGGAGCGCAGGACGGCGACTGTTCGGGACTCAGGAGTGCCAAGCTCCCACATGACGACTACTCGATCCCACGGATAGCGTCCAAGACGCTGTTCATCGAGCCGCATCTGCGGCTCTAGAAGCCGCTCAGAATGCTTCTGAAGCAGCTCGAAAAGCAGCTGCAGTGACTGCGACACCGGCTACGAAAAAAGAAAGCAAGTCAGCTTGCAAGATCGCAAAAACGCGATTACAACGCTCGGCTTCGCGGCTGATGGAACACGATGATCAGCACTAATTAATCCTTCCACCACGCAACCTTGGACAGAAACGAACCTGGCAATCATATCGGATTCTCAAAAAGTGCTATTACAGCATGGATCACATGCAAAAAAACATTCTTGCCTCGGATTGCCGAGGCGCAGTACTTCTCAAGCGATAACGGCTCAAGCCTGGATCGAACCCTGAGCTTGAAAAGGCGATCACGTCGTACATGAACGATGTCATACAGTACCTACGACACGAATCACCTTTTCGTGAAAGCGTTGTTCCAGAAAGAGCGCTCGGCATTCGAGACGGAATGATTTCGAGTCTAACAGAAAGAGCTACACTCGCGAATGATGCCAATGTCCAGAAGTTGCTTGATGAGGAGCCAAAACTGCAGTCATTCGTATCCAGCCATGTTTTGTATCGGCGTTTTATGGTTAGAAATAGATTTGCAAGCAGAAAAGGCGCCGGAAGCGCAAAACATTTTGACAAAGATCTTGTTGATAACGCGCGACACGAAATGAGAAAAGATGTTACTCATTTCCCTCTATCTTGTATTATGAATACAGAAGATTCTTCTGTGTTCATAATACCGCTTCTGAAGTGGCAGTTCTCTACAGAGCTTTGCCAACTCGATCCATTTCCCAGGATGGCACTGCGTATGAGCACATAAAAGACAGGCTGACAGCAGTGCTCACAGTCTTCGCAGACGGATCAAAATCCCCATTGACTATTATTGTATAGGGAAGTCAAGACGACCTAGGAGCTTTCCAAGGCATTTTGATGGCCTCCGAGATCTCAATATTTACTACATGGCACAAAAGAATTCTTGGAACACAAAGAACATTTGGACCCCAATTGTAGGTGGGTTTGACAAGTTTGCGCGCCTCGAAGGGAAGTCATTCATTAATGTTGTGGACAACCATTCTGCTCACAACATTTCTTACAAAGAATTTACCAACTTTAAGTGCTCCTTCCTTCTTCCCAAGTTAACATCACATCTTCAACCCGTCGATGCTGCCGTGGGACGCTCTTTTTAAGTGCCATTTTCGACGTTTGCTATTGCATCATATTCTCAATTCAATTAAGGCCCAAATAGACCAGCCACCTTCGCAACGCGAGCCATTCAAGATTTGTAAGACTGTTACCGTGTATGATGGAGTCAAATTGATGACCAAAGCTCGGGATCTAGTACCTGACAGCGTCATTCACAGTAGACTGCTAACTGGTTACGTGGTTATTCTTAAGAGAAGAAATTGTCAAGCTGCGTACGGATCGTCAAGAAACTGTCAGAGCTGCTATACGGGCGCCAGCGCAATTGGCACCCCGTCTCGTTCAAGAAGTGTGTAGGAAAGCGGAAAGTGCATACTGCCGTGGCCAGTTGTACGTGTATGCAGATGAAGGCGTGCTAAATGAGGGGAACGAAATTGAGACGATATACGGGGAAGAACAGGGGGAATATTTTATAGAATTGCTTTCTAGGGACATCGTGGAGTTAAGGGAAGCTGGAGTTGTTGGGGACGTTGGCGTTGCTGCGCTACAGAATATGATGGAGAAGGAGAGTGCTCTTCCAGTCTCTGAAATTATTACAGAGGGTAGTGCTCTGGCCCAAGGTGTAGATGTGGGATTGGAGCAATTTGAGCCTTTCAGAGACGTGGCTGATGAGGCTGGTGGTGACGGGACGGACGAGGACGACTCAGAAACTATTCCCACTGTAGAGCAGGCTGTGAGGAAGCCATCACTCAGCCGTTACAGTGGGGCACTTCAAGCGTTGTCGGAGGAACTTCAGTCTGTCATGACAGATCCACAGCTGTTTCGGTCAGAGCTTCCATGTAATTTAAAGGCGCTGCTCCTCGAAGAATTGCGCCGTGTGTGAAAAATGCAGCGTCAAACTCTAAGGCAAAGTCGCATCGATACTTTTTGTAAACGTTGATATCCCGTTTTTTTGGGCCTGATTCAAGTCTCGATAATGTGAATTGTGGCATTTAGGACAGTTGGAATGTACGTTGTAACGGAGAGTTCTCTTTACTCAGGCCAGTTCACTATAGGCCTGACAAAATGGGGAATCTGGGCTAATTATGGAGGGTGGCGCTTTGCTGGTGACTTGCAGTTCATTTTACAGAGTCTGTTCAGTTTGTCGAGGCGCCACTATATCGAGACTTTACTCTGTAGAACCTCCCATCTTCTGGGCATCTTTAAGATCTCGAATGTTTCAAAAGTGCGCAATACAGTATAGCCGTCCTTGCGACGTCTGTTTAGATGGATTTGACCTCCTACAGTATGAGATCAAATAACCGGTATGAGGCTACCATTTAACTTGTTATTTCTGGACTTGTGCTTACTCGATACGAGAAAGAAAGATACCCCTACAACCGTCTTGAACTCTGCTATGCGGAAGGGTAGACTTTATTGAAAACTGCATGCCCTTTCCCGTTGTTTTTCGAAATGTCTGGCATCCTGGCATGGGAGCCTTTCTGAGCAACCTTGAAACGTTGCGTTTTGATATCTTCAAAACCAAAACGACTGTTTAAAAAATCAACAGGAGACTTCCTGTGCAGGGAACTGTATTATATTCGTAGTCTTTCAGTGAATTCGAGACTGCTATCCCGATGTTCTGCAAGATGGTATCGCTGAGGGCAAGGAAGTCAAAGAAATGGTGCCCAACATGCATTCCTAAATTCGCGGTTTATTCTTGCTCTTTTTGGAAATATATATTGTATATATATTTCCAAAAAGAGCTGGCCTCATACATATGAGGCAAATCGCTTACCGCCGAGCCCCTAGTCTAGGTCCACGTGTAGTCGTAACATGTGTACACGCGTGAAATGCTTCCCAAATTTCTACGCCTTCGTAGTCGACCGGGATCAACTTTCTCGTCGCCGTCGCCGCAGCACAAGCCACCGTACTTTTCTTTTTCACGAAATCTTCATCATGGGCGGCAAGCGCCGCAACTCCAGTCAAGGAAACATCCGAAAGCGCCCCCGCACAGCCCGCAAGCAAACCCTCGTCCGTGTCGCAGAGCACAAACAAGCCACCGCCGAGAAGCTCCACCGCCGCCTCGAGCATGCAGAGGCGCGCAATCTGCACCGCACCCGCGCGGCATTGGGAATAAAGAGCAGAGAAGTCGTCGCACGCGGTGAGAAAAAGGTTGATTTTGAAGAGGACGACGAGGAAGGCGGGTGGAGAGGGAGGTACTTGGAGAGATGCGCGAGAGGATACGTTGCCCTCGTCGACGACCTCGCCCATCCGCTCTTTGCGGAAACGCGCTTGGATATGCAGGTGAATGGCGTGCGGCCGGGCGCGTTGAAGCAGCACCATGCGAAGCGTGCGGAGGAGGTGCGCCCTTCAACCTCCAGCTCACCGCCCGTCGACGAACGAGCCGTGGCGGAGGCCGAAAGCGCGCCGACCTTGTCGCTCGAGCAGGAGAACCTCGCCGCCGCCGCACGCGAAAACTCCCACTTTGGGCACGAGGCTCCACTACCTGAACTTAGCGCCGGCGAAAAGCTCACACCGATCGGACTCTTCCCCCTCGTCGGTCGCGTGTCCGCCGTGGCGGCCCCCGCGCGCCGCGCCGCACTGCAGACGCTTCTCACGACGGGGCTTGCCGCCGTTTCCGAGCGCGCGTTGGGGATGCAGCCCTCGGTCCATGCGAAGTGGGACGCGGCTGGGATGGGAGGAGCTCGTCTGCAGGAGTTTGAGCGCGCGTTTGTGGCCTCCATACGAGAGTACATGGATGTGTTTTTGTGTCGACGACTTGACAATCGGCAAGAGGACGTCGTACGGAAGCTCTATGTCGCGCATTGTGTGACGCATGTTCTAAGGGCAAGGGCTAGGGTCTTCCGGAATGACGCCGCCGTGAAGAAGGAGCCCGAGGCGATCGATCGTGCCAAGGATCAGGGTTTTAGTCGCGCAAGGGTGCTCATACTGCTGCCGATGAAGAATGTCGCGTATGAGGTAGTGAAGACGATTGTGGCGCTCGCGGTGGAACCGGGGCCGAATGTGCAGAACCGCGAGCGATTCGAAGCGGAGTTTGCACCGGAGGATGAGGAGGAAGGAGATAATCTGGATGTGGGGAGAGGATTAGCGAAGAGAAGAAGGAAACCGGCTGATCATCGCCGACTCTTTAGGGGGAATACCGAAGATGACTTTAAGCTTGGTATTTCCTTTTCCAAAAAGTCCATCAAGCTGTACGCAGACTTCAATGCTAGCGATGTTATCATCGCGTCACCGTTGGGACTGAGGAGGGGCATTGCTGAAAAGGCGAGCGGGAAGACGGCCCACGACCGGCTCTCGAAGAAGAAGGAAGAGAACGAAGATGCGGAATGGAAGACAGGGATTGGGGCGGCGCGTCAGGAACCAAAGCAGGATGACGCAGATGAGGGTTTTCTCAGTTCTGTCGAGATATGCGTCGTCGATGGAGCGGATGTGCTTTCAATGCAGAACTGGGACACCCTACGTAAAGCCGTCGACATGGTCAACAAAATGCCATCGAATACGAGGGATACAGACTTTTCACGTGTGCGAGCGTGGTGTCTAGATGGGCTGATGCAGCAGTTTCGGCAAACCATCATGCTTTCGCGGTACCGCAAGTCAGAGTTTGTTTCGTTGATGCGTGGCTGTTGCAACCACGCTGGAAGAGTGCAGCTAATTGAACCTCCCGAAGTGCTTGGTTCTATGGTCAACGTGATCGTGAGCATGCGCCAAACGTTTTTCAAGGTACCAAACGTTGATTCGCCGGCTTTTCGGGCGGACAAACGGTTTTCGTTCTTCTGTGCCAACACTTTGCCCGTAGTGCGGTGTCTGCTGGATGCGCAGGTTTTGCTCGTAATACCAGATTATTTCGACTATGTCCGCGTACGCAACAAGCTGGTCGAAATCGCAGACGAGGACGAGAACTTTCGCTTTGCGAGCATGTGCGAATACTCCAAAGGGTCGGACATATCTCGAGCGCGCGGCAAGCTGCACGATCGAAGCGCTGGGCTCGTGGTCATGACGGAGCGATTCCACTTTTTTTGGCGGCACTGGCTGCGCGGGGCGGACACCGTCGTGTGGTATGGCCTCCCGGAAAATGAGCACTACTACCCTGAGATCCTCAACATGACAGGGGAGGCAGCCGACAGCGGTAGGCAAGTGCAGACTTTTACCCTCTACGATGAATTTGATATGTTCAAGCTGGAGAGAGTTGTTGGAAGGAGGCGTTGTAAGAAAATGATGGCCAAAGACTCCAAGTCGACATTTTTGTTTGTATAAAGTTGCATTTCTAGAAGAAAGGGTACGTCCGTGTAAAGGGACGAGAGCAAAGACGTGCCGTTTGACAAAGTCTCGGTTGACTTCGCAATTATGAAGGGCACTTTGCGTTTTCTGTGGAAGATGGCACTTTTTTTTTCGCACGAGCGTGGTCGCGGTGATGCGCATGTTGAGATTCTGTAACACACAGATGCCACTGCTGATCCTACATCATCCCTGTTCCTAGTGTGAGGGTCACAATTTGCCGCAGATGAGGTCAAATGGGGTCGCGTGAGGCTACGTTTCACTTAATCTTTCTGGACTTATTCTTACTCGATAAAAAGAAGGGCAATTCAAGCCAGCAGACTTGAGTTCCACGCTACGCAAGATAAATCGAAGCGGGAACTGACTGTCCTTTCGGATAATTGTTATTCAGGCCTGGCGAGGAAACATTTTCTGAGCAACCTGTAGACCCTTCTTGATTCACCTCATCGAAACCCCAATCTTTGTGTAAAATCGTGCCCAAGGAACGAACGGTGTCACTTCATGACCCTCTAGATGACAGCAGTACATGTAGCAAGACCATTGGAGCAGCACAGATGGGCGAACATTGCAGTCATTTTTTTGCCCGAAACGCTCTCTGAATTGAACCCCGGCAAGCCCTTTTGAGTAACATTACGGGTTTCCCCATATGTCCCCGCTGTCACGGTGCGCATGTCTCCTCAGCCGACAACTGCAATTTTTGCACTGCACTGAACCCCGCCAAACCCTTTTGAGTAACATTACGGTTTTCCCCATATGTCCCCGCTGTCACGGTGCGTATGTCTCCTCAGCCGGTAGACAAAGTAATGTAAATTACGCGTCCCCTGTCTCAAAATCAACGCTCACAGTATGAAACATAGGGGTGCACGCAGCAAGGGTCGGGCTGACCAGTGAAGTGGCAGAGATGAGCTCCATGAGCTCCATGTCGTTTCCAAAAATGTACGCCGGCATTTCCCATGACACGGCGTGCTTCGCCCAAATTCAAAGATTTGAGCAGTTGCGACAACTCTACTCAAGTCCTGTGAGTGCTCAAAAGCGTCATAGTGAGGTATGTTGACTGCGCAAAAGTTGTCATACACCCTGCGTACCCTGCCTTACTAATATTTCTCAAAAGCTGCTGATCTGCACCTAACGGTACACCTATAGCTCTGGCCCGCAGGCAACCATGTGTCACATCTCAACTAAATACGAGCTCAGGTGCGTTGGCTTGTGATGCTTCATCCAACTCTGATGCCTCTTCTGCGTGCATCTCCCCAGCACCGATGACGCATCTTCAGCGCCATTCTGACTACGGTCGCAAAGCCGTTCATGACCGTGCCATGGACACCCTTCTCTCTGAACTCTCAACAAGCCACGGCAGGACGCTTTCGTTTATTGCAACCATTCAAGAAATCGCCCGCCGAAACGGAGAGTCTGTCTCTCACAAAGACCTTCTCCATCTGCAACTTGACTTCAACGCTCTCCCTCCCGACCCTTCGGACTTTCTCCATGCTTTGCTCCTCATCGCCCAAACAGCACCAAACAGCGCTGCTGCTTGTCTCGACACGTCTAGCATCCTTGGTGTTGAGTACAATTGTGCTACTGGGGGGGTCAAAGAGACTGACAGACCCTATGAGGCAGCCTTCTTCATCGACCGCTTCCATTCGCGTATAAGAGAGTTGCAGAGTCGTGAGGAGACTCCTTTTGCCGTCTTGCGTGCCCTCTCTCCAGGGCCCCAGAATTTCGACAGAAATCAGTTTGTATCTCGCTATGAGATCTTTTATGGGCCCCAAGAAAACGATGGACGTATCCAATCTCCTAGCATTCCCGACCAGGTCGTCGAAAGGGGCATTCTGTTGTGTTTTGTTCTTGCAGAGAAACGCGGTATGACTGTACAACAGCAACATCTTAGGGATCAGTGGGTGCGTAAGCTGTCAGACGAGATTACAGGTCAGACTGTCAACTCGGTTCTTGATGAGTACCGTCATGCTGCTTCCACTATGAGTGCCGCAGAAAAGGTCAATGCGCTCATGTGCACCCTAGCCGGGCGCAATTTCATCGTCGAGCGGCCTGATGGGGCGATTGCGTGCTACTATTGGGATCCCGAATCTTTAAAGAAGGTTCGTCACCAGATGAAAAAGTTATCTCAAGACGTCAACGGACCAAAGTTATATGGCTCCTATTGGCGCATCGGCTTGGCATGGACACTTGTCGTCAGTGGCTCACTGCTAGCGATTTTGTCAGGGGTATTGAACTGGGCGAAGCGTGAGAACAAATTCGAGAGGGTCAACGACGTGTTCTCAACGTTTCTCCTTGTGCTTTCGCTGCCAGCCTTCACGGTGAAGATTGCGGCGACGAATGGCGATCAGGCTATTAAGGACTGGTTGACAGGCGTCATGAGAGTAAAGAACGTAGAGCATCTGGAGACACACATTGCACGGCGTTTAAAGGGCAACAAGCGAAGGGGTTGGGTGGCGATACAGCGTGTCAAGTGTGAAACGGATGATCGGCAGAACTGGACCGCCAAAGACAACATGTGTTTCAAGACAGAGCATATGGATGGTTCATTGCGTGCAGAGAAAGACCGCAACATGAGTGAACTGGAAGTCGTCATCGGGACCGACGGGAAGCGGGCAAGATCGTGGATCCAGATCAGCAACGAGACCAACATAATAGGGAGTGATGTGAACCATCTCCAGTTCACATGCGGGACGACAAACCCGATTCGCACCCCTGCTTTCTTCAGCCATACGCCTTCACCGCGTGTCTGGTTTGCCTGAGCGCTATTGTGATCACAAAATGATTTGCAAGCTTTTTGAATCCACTGCTGGCAACTCTTCATCGCCCGTCACACACAGTAGCTTGTTAAGCTGCACTTCGCCATTCTGTATAAAGCGCAACATTTCCTGCAGCAGCGGCACCGCAAGTTTGTTCTCGCTGTGCGGATGGATACCGTGCCCCAATCCTGTGTGTTTCGGATACACAAACAATTTGGTTTGCTCATTTCCCAGTTCTCTCTGGCAGTACTCGGTCACGCCCTTGGGGTCACAATACTCATCCAACTCGGCTGTTGCGCAAAACGTGGTAACATTTCTCCGGATCGGGGCGACGATTTCTGCGCGATGCACCATCCTTGCAGCCACGGAAGTTGCAGCGAAGTGGCGGGCGCTGATCGTGGAAATCGGAAATGGTAAAGTAAAAAGTTCCAGAGCACCCAGTGCTGCCAAATCAATGCCTGTGGGCTGCGAGCGAAGGCCTACAAACGGAGCTAGCAACACGAGCTTGTGTATGAACTTTGCGCGTGCCACGAGATTGATGGCTTGCACGGCACCCAGCGAATAGCCGACAACACTGATGGGACCTGGAAGGGGTGCGACATCGGCGACTCGTTCGAAGGGGTGCGATTCGTAGCGCGAATAGTCAGACTCGCAATAGCGGGCTATCTCCGATTCCAGGCCGGGTCTGTAGGTATTACCACTTAGTGCGTACAGAGCACAGATGACGGTTTCAAAATCTGCGGAGCTCAGCTGATCTCGGAGTCTTGCTTTGATTCTCGCAATGATTTGCGCGTACTCTTCGGCGTGTGGAGGTTCCATGGCCGCGGCGGTGGTAATACGTTGGAAATAGTCGGCCAGGACATGATCACTCAAGATGACTTCTCTGGCCTTGTCACCGATCTCCGGCTTCAGGAGGGTGTACGGGAGACGGTGGGCGGCAAAGGCGTGGCCCGCGCCGGGCGGTGTGTACACGTTGAAGCCCGCGTTGTGGAAGTAGGTCATGGTCGGGCGCATGATCTCGGGGGTGGAAGCGAGGCCGTGGAAGAGCACGACGGTGCCGTGCACAGCGGTGCGCGGCGGGTGAAAGGCGTAGAGCGCGTGGGCGCGAGGGCGAGCATCCGTGGACTGGGTGGTGGACGAGATGTAGGACTGGACGAGATGTACGGCACGGGCATGTTGGGATGGGGTGGCGCTGAAGGCGGGAAGGTGCTTCATGTCGGTGGCGACGGCACGGTAGCGGTGATGCGAACGGGGCTTCGACGGCGATCTGGTCGCGGGAAGCTGAGGGGTCTGGCAGGTTCGGAGGGCTCGAGGAGGGTTGGATGTTGTGGTCCCATTTTCGGAGTTAAGCTTGGAAATGATCGGGCGGGAAGGTCCAGCGGAAAAATCTTTTGCCTACTCTGGATTGTTTGTGTGCTCCTCGAATCGTCTCCTTGGCGTTAAAAAGGGAGCGTGGTCGAGGAGGGCGGGATGTTAAAATGTAATTATTTTAAACTCTATGGAGCTGATAAATTTATCGTTGTTCATTCCACCATCAAGTCACTTTTTCGAGGCTCTGAGGGCTGGGGGTTTTTTATCACACGCACTCCGGATGGCAAATTGTGTTGTCCCAAAGACGAAAAGTGCGGAGGCGGAATAGGAAAAAAGTTTTGATGGTGCGGATTATTCCTTCACTCGGGCGATAAACCATGCTGACATGAGACACGGGAGATAAATAGATATGTGGCCCATTGCACCTTGTGATACGACTCTTAGACAAGGTTTTTTTTGGTACCCTTCCGATCGCAATGACAAAAGAACGCATAGAAATCACTCACTACTCGAAAACGGGGTAAACTTTACAGCGTATTTGTCGCACATGCGCCCTGCTGACCTTCTCAAAGACCTTTGACACCACGAACAAGGCAATTTCCTCGTACAGTACAATCATCATCGTTCGTTATGGCATACGTCACCGGTACAAGTCAAGAAATATCAACTTAGCTACAATAATGCTCTTAAACTGGTTAGATCATGAAATTTGTAATAACTGGATAGATCATGAAATCTGTTTCCGGCGTGGCAGGAACGGGACATCCTCCAACGGGAGCCCCGTTGGACTGTGTCCCACAAGTGTACCGCACAAGTTATTTCTGCCACAAAGAGTTTTGCACCCCCCGTGGTCCCGGCAGAACACGCATGTGAAGATGGCGGCCAGTCAAATTTGTTCAACCATTCTTAATTTAGAATTCATTTTTTAAATCTTCAAAAAAAGTCTAGACTTCCACTCTCATGCGGGAGCAGCAAGGGGGGTGTGACGAAGTAAGCCTCGTGCCTCCGCCCGTCCCGCGCCAGCGGGCCGAGCGACGGCGAGCTTTTATTCTGTTCTGGTGGTGCTACCTACGGCAATTGGTGTGGCCTGGCCTGTGGCCTGGCTTGTGGGTCATCACAGGGGGTTCGCGGTACAGTGGCCTTTTAGAATCTGCAGCTTCCATACGGAAGCCGGTTGTTTCACACGATTTTATCATTATCGAAGCCTCGATTCCCCAAACATGAGTGCCTGTGGTGTGCTTTGATAGCACATGCCAAGACGGGCACGCCTCTCTGCTGCCCCGACTTACTGGCGAAGCGGCCGGGAAAGGCAGTGCTGTTTTTACAGACTTGTATCACAGTGATGAAAAACGCCGACATATATACAGTACAGCAGTCCCAAGTCTTTGCCTCGCGAGCTCCTGGGAATATATGACATTACGTGTGCATGTACACTGTACTATCTCTTTGCGATATATAGCCTTGACATGTCTGTCGTACCGCAGGTGCTTCCTTGCACTAATGATCTTCTCGGTCAAGGAAAAATGATACATGAATTTTGGTCTGTTTATTAGTGACTGCGTGCAAGCTGTTCTGGGACCAAGGCGTTGTGAACAAGGAATGAGCAGAGCGTCTCTTCCATAGAAGAAAGTTTCTTCAAGAAACGGATTATGCCTCAGAGAACCGTCACGGGTTTCGACACAAGTGTTGTAGAGTTCAGAGTAGACATGAAAATGTCGCAAGTGGGGCATGTAAGGGTAGGGCGGTAATTCATTGAAACAAATAATCGAATGAAGAGCTACCCTTGGTAGAGAGATGCACTTCGATGCAAAGAGATGAAGTCTACTTTCTCGGTAATTCATGAAGACATTTGATTCTGAGGGATCTCAGTTTTATGCCAAAGTATGACAAAATGTACACGTGTGCCTTTGTACACGTCAGCATGTCAAGTTCTTACAACTTGCAACCTCCAACTGGTGCAATACAGCACCGGGTCCCGGTGAGTTATATATATGTCCAAGGTATCCGTTCCCTTCTCCCTCCGACCGCCACACCCGGTAATGGCCTCCTAGCTCCACCTCTATCCCCCGATGTCCCCAACTCCCACCGCATCCGTCCTGCCCCCCCCGGCCTCCGCGGTCCCATCTCTCTCCCGCCCATCCGCCACCTCCCGCCCGGTCCTCTCCGCCATCGAGACTCTCTCCCCGCACCTCCGCCTCTCCACGCTCCTCCGCCACCTCCACACACTTTCCTCCGCCCTTGCCCTCGCCCAGTCGCGCACGGCCCCCTTCCCCGACATCCACCAATCCCTGCAGCGCCTCTCGCTCACCACCCTCCGCCTCACGGACCGCACGGCCTCCACCCTGGCCGCCTTCCGCCACGCGGCCGCCACCTCGCTGCACAACCTCGACCTCGTGTCCGACCTCCTGCACGACGACCTCGCCCGCGTCGCCCACTCGCTCCTCTCCGCCGAGGCCGCCTCCGCCGACCGCCTGGCCGTCCAGTCGCGCGCCCTCGCCCTCGAGTTCGACGCCGCCGCAGACGCCCTCTCGGCCGCCCTGCTCG
>NW_005179252.1:38913-41705 GCF_000350225.1 Chondrus crispus
CCGTCATCCAGGCTGCCAAAGTTGCCGCCCTCGTTGGCAGCGTCGTGTCTACGCGCACCGCCAACTTGGGCCTGCTCGGCATGGGCGGCGTCGCCGCCCTCGCGTCACAGGTTGACGCCCAGGTGCTCCAGGCGCGCGAGGAGCGCGCCGTGCATCTCAAGCACAAGCAGGACGCAAGGCAGGAGCGCCTCGAGAGCGCGCAGGAGGCGTCGGAACTTGCAGAGAGGCTCCAAGCGGTAAGGGGGGAGGAGACCGTTGCGAAGGATACGCTCGAGGCGCTGGAGGACGCGCTCCAGGCGCTGCGCGAGTTGGGAGGCGTTATGTTGAGGGCGGAGACGTTTTGGCAATCGATTACGGAGCATATGGAGGGCGGGGGTGTCGGCTCCGTTTTGGGCATTGTTAAGAGCGGTGCTGAACTGGAAGAGAAGGAGCGCAAGGCGCTGTGGAAGTCGCCGAGTTTAGTGACCACTACCACGGCGGTGCAGGCGCAGTGGGTTGCATTGCAGAGCATTTGTGATGGTTGTATTGCTGGGCTTGGGGCAGAGAGGGACAAAATGTCGACAAAGGTTATTCAGGCGGATGAGGGCGGTACGTCAGCGTTAAAACAGGGCCCGGTGTCAGTGCGGAAGGGTTCAGGTTTAGCACTGGAGGCGGCATCATCAGAAGATTCTCACGACACAGGTCCGGGTGCTCTGGCGTCCGCTGCTTCTTCCGAGGGGGACGAGGGTTGTACGTTGTTGAAGCATGAAAAAGGGCCGTATAGCAGGAACGCGGGTGAATGAAGAAAGCCGATCAAGATGACGTTGAGAACCCCGGTCTCAGATAGAACAGGGTTTGTTGAAATCGATAACTCTGTTTTGATCGGGAGCTTGTGGGAGTAAATTATTTGTTGTTTATAGAAAAATGCATTCGGTTCTTTTGCAGTTAATTCTTCTTGTACTTGCGACGCGACGGCTCTGTTCAGGCAGTTTCTGCACTATCCAGAGACTCGTTGAGAATGCGGTCAAGCTGCGGAGAGCGGGTTTGGCGATTTTGCGTAATGTGCCTGTCTGTAATAAATGTCCGTGGTGCGAACGCATTCAAAAACGAGCCCCTACGCGGTCACATTCACGCACGTTCCAGCGGATATTTTTTCTCGACGAAGTTTCATGTTACCGCCGTGCCACATTAAGGGACTGTTTCGGACTGCATCGTAGGTTAAATGATTGCGAGGAGATCCGAGTGTGCGCATGCCCTTGCAGAGAGAGAGAGATTGGTACCAGACGGAAAATCATAATCTCTCACGACGATGTCCAGCTTCAAACGATCGAGGATCGACACGCATCTTGCGATACCCCAGCGGTCTGGCAGTATACCAGGCCCGATCAAACGGCAAAACGCTCCCCAAACCCGTCGCCAAAGCTTCGGCATGCGTTTTCGCTAGACAATACGCAGAATAACGTTGACCATAACGGCGAACAGCAATACCATGAGCGCAAAGCCTGCAAGACTAACCCCCCCGAACGGATCGGCGAGCACCTTATTCGCGGAGAGCGGCGTGGTGGGGGCCTCCTTGAGTACTCTCTCCGTCTCGGCCTTGGTCTCCGCGAGGTCGGTGCGCAGGCGGGCCAGCTCCAAGTTCTTGGCGTCCAGCAGGGCCTGCAGCTCCTTGACCTGTGCCATGGCCTCCTCGTACGCGGGCTCTGCCAGCAGGCGATCGGCGTCGACCGGCGGCAGCGCGGTCTCCGCGCGCGTGTGCGGCGAGGATGCGAGCGGCGCGGCGTCGGCCGCGGCGTCGCGCACGTGCACGGCGTCCGCGGGCGCGAGCGGCGTCGCGGGCAAGGGGGCCGCTGGCGGCGGCGCGGCGTGCGACGGCGGCGAGGGCGGCGCCCGCTCGGCGGGCGGCGCGGGCGGCGCGGGCGGCGCGACGGGCGGTGGCGAGGGGGAGGCGGGCGCGGCTGCAGCAGAGGCGTCGGTCGGGATGGCGCGGGTGGCGGCGGGCGCGGCGATGGCGGCGGCGGGCACGGGGTCCGCGGGCGGCGGCGGGAGCGTGGTCGGAGCGGCAGCGGCGGGGGTGGGCTCTGCGGCGGCGGCGGCGGGGCTGTCGGCGGCGTAGGGGGCGAGGTCAGCCGGGGTGTAGGTGTGGACGGGGGACGGGGCCGGGGACGCGGCGGGCGGCGAGGACGGGTCCGAGTGGAAGAGGTTGGTGTCGACGAACTGGACCTTGAGCTTGATGTCCTGCTGGTCGGGGTGGGGGGCGGCCCAGAAGTCGGGGCGCGTTTCGGTGGCGGGGGCGACGCATACGAGGAACTTGTCCTTGGAGACGCCGAGCTCGGGCGGCGTGAGGTTGTCGCCGAGGTGGGCGTGCAGGCCGATGTGGATCGGGAGCGTGGCGCCCGGCGCGATGAAGCCGACGTTCGGGCGCACGATGTAGCGCGACTGGTTGGTCGTCTTCACCTTGAAGGCGACCTGCGTGGCGTGGTGGCTCGTCAGCGAGAGCGCGTCCGGCGGCGTCGGCGGCGGCAGCGGGAACGTCAGCAGCCGCTTGGACGCGGAGATGTAGACGGGCGACGACATGGCGCGGGCTTCCGGCGGGGCGCGGGCGGGGTGGGGGGGTGGGGGGAGGGACAGCGGGAAGGGGGCGGGCGGCGAACGGGTTGCGTGCGCAGTGGGGGCGCGTTCGGAACGGTTGGCGTTTTTTGAACGGGTTGAAATTGAACGGAAATCATGCGTAAATTCGAATCGCTGCGCCTCCTCTCCCCCCCCCCCCTTACCCCCCAATTTTACTAAATCAAACTTCCGGTTGTTCTCGG
>NW_005179252.1:41856-82603 GCF_000350225.1 Chondrus crispus
GTGCCATCGGCGGGCCGCGTGCCAAGCGCTGCGGGCGCCAAGCGCAGCGGGCGCAATGGTGCAAGGCACTGCATGCCGCTGGAAGGGACGTCTCGCAAGGCGCCGCGGTCGCGCGAGGTGGCGCGCGGTGGCGTTGCTCCGGCGCGCGGTGGCGCTGCTCCGGCGCGCGGTAGCAAAAGGCGCGGTGCGTGCGTGCATGCGCGGGCGGAGGTCGGCGGCGGCGGTGGGGCGCGCCAGGAGCGGCGGCGGACGGGGCGCGCGATTGGCGGGGCGCGCGATTGGCGGGGCGAGTCGTTATGACAGGCAGGGAGCGGTGGGGTGCAGCACAGGAGAGGGGACAGATGTGTAGATAGTGTGTGCAGCAGACGACGGTAAGGGGATGAGGTCTGGGAGACAGGTACCCAAGGGTACATCAGAGCAGCGATAAGGTTGTGCTGGTTTTTGCCTAGTGAAGTTGTAGTAAAAGGGAGTGCCCCCTGGGCAGGAGACGTGTGGAGAGAGATGTGCAGGTTGCATGAAGGCTGTGGTGTGATGTGGGATCAATGAACAGAAGAAATGTGCATACCATGCCGTAGTACCGTAGTACGGTTGTAGCGATGTCAACCACCCCATGGTTCTATGTGATGAATCGTAATCCTCATGGTTCAGTCTTTACTCGTCGTTGCCGTCTCGTGGGTCTAAGTACCGCGTGTGACAGACTGTAATGCGGACAGTCTGTCCTTGCGGTCCGTCACTATGCAGAAAGGAATGGAATGGGGACCGTCTTTGATAACGTTGTGCTGCCTTGAAACGTGGTTCCGCCTAGTACCAAGGGTACAGCATGACAACGGGCAGAAATCGAGGAAGAAATGCGGGCCATTCCATGTCTTTCCTCTCCTCCCTCCTCCCCTCCCTCCTCTCCTCCCCTCCCTCCTCTCCTCCCCTCCCTCCTTCTCCTCCCCTCCCTCCTTCTCCTCCCCTCCCTCCTTCTCCTCCCCTCCCTCCTCTCCTCCCTTACTAGTTCCTCCCTTACTAGTTCCTCCCTTACTAGTGCACTACTGTCCTGTAGCACATGCTACAGTACAATACGGTTAGGGCACCCGCACATACTGTACTGTACACAGGTAGTATTCTCGAATCACCTTGTATTATTACGCGGCTCCAGGCAGCAAGGATAGGCGACCGTGTATTATGATAACCTTACATCCTACTGTAAATGGCAAGGGCCTCCGTCTGACCAAATTACTACAGTAAGACTATCCAGGTGCTGGCACCTGGGGTTGGCACTAATCGGGCAAGTTGGTGCTGGCACCAACTTGGTGGCACCACCAAGTTGGGGGATGGGGCCAACATGTTGGGACTCTCAACATCTTGGCACCATTGGCCAACAACCGAGTGACTGGGGAAATCAATGCGACTAAATTCTGTTTGGAAAATATTTTTGATAATTCAATCACAAAAGCGTCTGCGCCCGGCCTTTTAAAAAGACGTCATCCCTAATAGCTAGTGTCAACTACGATGTTTTGCGTTCGGCATGCTCCATGCCCACTTGGCTCATGCTGCCTTTTTAACTGCAACAAACAGATTAACTGAAACAGACAGAAACGTGGAAACGTGAAATGCATTTGGCCAAACCTAGGTTCGGGTGTCAGAGCCCGGGTTCGAGCCCGGTACCCCAACTTCCGTAGCCGTCGTCGGTCTTGTCCATCGCCGCCTGCACCATTCCATCGCCGCCTGCACCATTCCATCGCCGCCTGCACCATACCTTCCGCCATACTAGCTGCTGTTGTCGATAGCAGACTGCCCCAATTTTCTATCGCGCAGCCACGTGCCATGCGCCACCCGCCACCAGCAGTGCTCAGTCGAAGACAAACGAAAGATATGGGGAGTGGGTGCGGATCTGTGCCAGGAGGATTGCCCTCGCTGATCCAGCTCACATCCAACCCGCTTTATGTCCACCAGAGCGAGGTACCGAATATGATCTGTTTATTCAGAAATTCATGTCTTGCAGCAAGACGTGGCATGCTCGTCTACTCGGTCACTTGTAAAACCCACCGCCCGCAACACCCTGCAGCGAGTCGAATGCCATATAAAACCCACCCCAAATCACCACAGACCAACTTCTCTCTCTCTCAGTCAACTCATTCTCGCACCAAAATTCCCTCTCTCTTTCTCTATCTGTCCCCGTTTCTCGCTCCACAGCTACCTCACCCATCCACCCACCCACACAACAAAAACAACATCGACAACAAATCTCTCCACTACCAACCATGTCGCAAACCTCTATGCCCTGGACCTGGCTCGACCCCGTACTTGGTGTCCTAGGCGTCCTGTTAGCTACCATCGCCGGCGTCTTCCTCACACATGCCGTCAACGTCCGTCGTAATCGCTCTCGAACGCCCTCTGCGCCTTTTCTTCCGGTCGCTGTTGCACAAGATCTCCATGCTCAACCCCAACCCCAACCCCAACCCCAACCCCAACGTCCACCTGTCGCCGTCTACACACAGACGCAGGTCTCCGTAGTTATCAAGTAATCCATCTCCACCTGTCAGAGATCAACTATCCCCTTCGCTCTCCCTCTATGCCCAATTCCTCTTTCTTTCCATCCTCTTGTTTAACCCTTGCACTCCATCTTCATCTCTAATCTCTCTCTTCTTGCAACCTTCTCACTTGCTTTCAGAATCAGCTGGCCGGGACGTCCTTGTTACACGTTCCCCACACCTCTAAACTACCTACAGCACTGCCAAGTCTTTCACGAATGCCCCTGTACGGTATTGGCTGTTTCCAATTTTTGACCGCAATGCTCCCTGATCTCTCGCTACAGCGAGTGCATTCGTGCAGACCTTTTATACGTGTACACGACTCATTGCTGCTATGGGCAATCTTGATACAGGGGGTCGCGATATAGTGCCATCTTTGTTAGTGCCAGCTCCGATATAGTGCTGCCCTTCTGCGGGTGGCACGAATTTTGAGCCAAAAACGAAGGATCTCGAGAGAGGCAGTTGGATAGACGTAGTCCCCGAGAGCCGCTGCCGCCGCGGAAAGATATTATGCAATTGGTAACTCAACTAGAGACTATGGAGGAGAAAAGCAGGGTCGATGATGCAATTGGACATCTGCGAAAGTGCAGGCTGGCATTTATGGCTGCGAAACAGGAGGAAGTCAATGCGATGGCTCGGCAGCTACTAATAACAGAAATGCTCGATTAGACTTCAGTCTTTAGTGGAGAGATAAAAGTAGGCACCCTTGCCCACTGATCGTCGTCTTCGGAATTTCACATCCTATCAGCTTCGATAAACCCATCCAGATTCGCTTTTAGCTCGTCCGGAAACATCTTACATTCTTTTCGTACGCTTTTCTGCTTGCCATCTCCCGAAACATATGTATGCATTTGCTCCAAGTTATCTACCATTCCACGCAACACTTCCAGCCTCAAATCCATCAACCTACCTTCTGCAAGTTATCTACCATTCCACGCAACACTTCCAGCCTCAAATCCATCAACCCACCTTCTGCAAGTTCACTTGTCCTCCCGATCGTCCCCATTTGCATCCATCCACACACAGTCCTTGATCACTGTCTCTGCCTCCTTTGGCAATAATCGGCACGGGGGACGGTGGCAAGGGGGCCGGCGGCGAACGGGTTGCGTGCGGAGTGGGGGCGCGTGCGGACCGGTTGGCGTGTTTTGAACGGGTTGAAATTGAACGGAAATCATGCGCAAATTCGAATCGCCCTACCCCCTCTCCCCCGGGTCTCCCCCCCATCTTCCGTAAGCAATCTCCCGCGTGTGCGCGTAGGTACAGTACACGTGCCGCCCGCAGCGCCATACTTGTACCGTACGTCCGCGGCTCGGCGCGCGCGCGGCTGCTCCCGCACGGCGCGGCGCGTGTGGCACGGTAGTGCGTTAGCGTGGGTACCGGTGGGTGCGTGCGCGTCGCGGATGTGTCGTTGTGCCCCACGGCTGTGTCGTAGTGCGTCGCGGCTGTGTCGCTGTGCCATCGGCGGGCCGCCGGATGCGCGGCACTGCATGCGCTGGAGGGGAGGACTGGCGGCGCAGCGCCGTCGCGCAAGGCGCGGCGGTGGGGCGAGGTGGCGGCGCAGCGTTGCTCCGGCGCGGGGTGGCAAAAGGCGTGGCACGTGCGTGCATGCGCGGGCGGAGGTCGGCGGCGGCGGTGGCGGCGCGAGCAAGGAGCGGCGGCGGACGGGGCGCGCGATTGGCGGAGCGAGTCGGCATGGCAGGCAGGGAGCGGTGGAGTACAGGACAGGAGAGGGGAGACATATGTACGCAGGGTGTACAGCAGGCGGCAAGGGGATGAGGTCGGGGAGACAGGTATGAGCAGTGATAAGGTTGTAGTGAGGAGCAGTGATAAGGTTGTAGTGAGTTTACCTTGAAAAGTGGGTTTACCTTGCAAAGCTGTAGTTAAAAGGGAGTGCCCCCTGGGCAGATGATGAAGGCTGTCCTATGATATGGAATCGGCGGCTTTGATGTTGTGAAAAATAAACAGAAAAAATGTGCATAGTAGTAGCGATATGAAACACACAATGGTTCCATGCTGCATGCATACGCGACTGTGGTGTTTTGATGACTGTGTTATCTGCGTGGGAGGGAGAACGGGGACGATGAGGTTACTGTAGTACAGTACTCGCTCGATAATTCCAACGGGTTGGTGGAACAGGACCTGTTGCAATTATCGGAGGGTTGCGATTAGCGAACGGTTATGATACCTTTTTGACACGTCCCACAGCATGTGTTGTCATATTTACTCGAAAATTTCCCTCTTTTTTCATTGTTTCGACATGTTTGCATATTTGTCGTTTTTGCAAATAGCGAGAGGGATGCGTAGACCATTTTTGTGGTGTGTCAGAATGGAAGGGGATGGAGTGCGGACTACCCTTCTCAATGTAGAGACGGATTCACATTTAATATATGCTTTATTTTGGATGGAACGGTGAAGGGAAGGTCCTTGAACGTTCTGTGCGGGAACGATTTTTCGGTTGCACTTAACGAATTTGCAACAATGTTGATTTTTTATTGAATTTTGTGGGGGTACCACAGCCGTTGCATGCATCTTGTTGCAATTAGCGGGTAGTTGCAGTTATCGAGTGTTGCAATTATCGAGCGAATACTGTAGTAGCAGCGCTCGTCGCGCGCAGTGGCGGGGGAAAGGAGTCGCGAGAGTCAGGGGGAAAAAATTATTGGAAATGCTTTTACTCCCGTTCAACCAATCCATTCATGCCAAATGTCCGGGTGCTCGGGTGCTGGCACCGCAAACTCTTCGTTAGGAAGCGGCCCTGAGGGCCGTTCCAGGGTAAAAATGTAACAAAAATGTAACACATTCCCGACATTCGTCCTTGCTCCCTTTTTGCTTTATTTGGACGAGAGATAGTTCGCTGACAAGCACGCTCAATAATCAGCGTAAGTTATTGTAGTAGCGCCTGGAATCACGGCTTGCGTTGTGAACGGCGTCTCCGACGTGGTTCAGGCATGTTGTTGTTGACATCAGCGTGCCTGAACCATGTTCGCTGACAAGCACGCTGACATCAGCGTGCTCGTCAGCGAACTGTTTCCACCATCTCTCACCTTGTATGAAAAGTGCCCAATTTTTGCCACGTTGCGCCAGACAAGCGAGCGGTACAGTTGATACTTCTCGGGTGAGTTCGCCCTGTCAAGAACGCGCTCTGTTAAGACCGGCCCTCAGGGCCGGTCTTAACAGAGCGCGTTCTTATTGCTTTTACTCCCCATCAGCGCCCTCACGTGCCATGCGCCACCCGCCAATCGCTCCCATTAGCGCTCTTACGACAGCTCACTACCAATCCGCTTTATGTCAACCAGAGCGAGGTACTGAAGAACTGAATATGATACAGTGAACCCTCGATATCTGAAATATGGATGGTTGCTTCCTTCCGCATTCAATTAAAGTGCATATTCAGTTTCTAAGGATGTTTCATGACGGACCGCAAGGACAGACTGTCCGCATTACAGTCTTTAGACCCACGAGACGGCGACGACGAGTAAAGACCGAACCATGAGGATTACGATTTATCATTTCATATACAGCCCAAATATGTAACAATCCCATAAGTTTTAACCAAAATATTGAGTAATGTGGGTCTGCTTGGCTTGGTTGGCGCGTTCGAGGTGTGTCCATTTTCGATTGCCCAGGAAAACTGGAAATTGAACCACATTTATAATGAATAAAGTTATCATAGCTCAGTTTTGTCTCATAGAATGCTCTTTTATGAGGCCTGTTATGATTAAGATGTGCTTGTGGTATTCAGTTAGGCCGTGTTCATGAATACCTCATATGTGACCTGCAATCAACGCTCCGGAGCTCGTTCCGAGCAATGGCATACATATCGCGGATATTCACATAACAAGGATTCAGATACAGGGGGGGGTCGCGATATAGTGCTACCCTGTGTCAGTGGGCCGAAAACGGCACTATATCGAACCAGGCACTGTTAGATAATGAGATTTACGGCTTTTTTGCAGCCACTTCCTTGCATCACTGCTCAGAAATACCGCTCGCAGGACGCCATCACTCATGCTTTGTATCTTCACTACAGACTCAAGTCTAATCAAGCATTTCTGTTATTGGTAGCTGCCGAGCCGTTGCATTGACTTCCTCCTTTTTCGCAGCCATAAATGCCAGCCTACACTTTTGCAGATGTCCAATTGCATCATCGACCCTGCCTTTTTCTGCCATAGTCTCTATTCGAGTTGGCAACTGCGTAATATCTTTCCGCGGCGGCAGCGGCTCTCGGGCAGTACATGTCCCTCCAACTGCCTCCCTGGAGACCCTTCGTTTTCGGCTCAAAATTCGTGGCACCACGAGTAAGTTACATGCTCTTACATCGCTCAAACATTCTGTGTTGGTCAGAAAGTTCCGTCTTACAGCAAGATATGGTATGCTGAGCATACTATGCTCGTCGTCGTCCTTTCGTACAGTACTTTCATTTCCACCCACCGTTCCCAACACCTCCTACTGTAACAACACATAAGATGCAACATCGCCATACAACACATACACCCCCCAAATCACTGACAAAGTTCTCTTTCCTTCAACTCGTATCAGCAGCCACATACACACGTCAGTCTGACATGTATTGCTTCGTCTACTCGACTACCAACAGTACTTTAAAACCTACCGCCCGCCTCGCAGCCTCGCAGCCGGACGCTATATAAAGCCTACCCCCCAAATCACCACAGACCAACTTCTCTCTCACTCAACTCATTCTCGCACCAAAATTCCCTCTCTCTTTCTCCATCTGTGTCCGTTTCTTGCCCCACAGCTACCTCACGTACACCCACACATCAACAACAAATCCCTCCACTACCACCATGTCGCAAACCTCTATGCCCTGGACCTGGCTCGACCCCGTACTTGGTGTCCTAGGCGTCCTGTTAGCCACTATCGCCGGCGTCTTCCTCACACACGCCGTCAACGTCCGCCGTAACCGCTCTCGAAAGCCCTCTGTGCCTTTTCTTCCGGTCGCTGTTGCACAAGATCTCCATGCTCAACCCCAACCCCAACCTCAACCGCAACCCCACCATCCACCTGTCGCCGTCTACATGCAGACGCATGTTTCCATCGTCGTCAAGTAATCCATCTCCACCTGTCAGAGATCAGCTATCCCCTTCGCTCTCCCTCTATACCCAATTCCTCTTCGTTCCATCCTCTTGTTTAACCCTTTCACTCTATCTCCATCTTCATCTCTAATCTCTCTATTCTTGCAACCTTCTCACTTGTTTTCAGAATCAGCTGCCCAGGAGTTCCCGATACACATTCCCCACACCTTCAAACTTCGAACAGCACTGACAAGTCTTTCGCGACTGCCCCTGTACGGTATTGGCCGTTTCCAATTCATGGCCGCAATGCTCCCTGATCTTTTGTTGCAGCGAGTGCAATCGTGCAGACCTTTGTACACGTGTACACGACTCATTACTGCTACAGTACAGGCAATCTTGATACTGTACAGGTATGGCCAAAAACCCCTGATCTCAGTGTGGTGCAAGATCGATGCCTCCGTGTACTGATGCCTAATGCCTGTCTACCTTATAAGGGGGGGATAGGGATCTGTGTGCCCGGCGGCGAGTGAGGTGATCTGATCGCGCTGTCATGCGTGTGCTACGTGTGCACGTTTGGCTCTCATGACACTCAGCAAACCTTGTCGCGAGGACGGACATTTCGTGATCATTGTCATACCAAAACCATTGTCACTCTACAATTAGTCGTAAAAGCTCTCCGACGAGTAGAGCAGTTCAGTGCGAGGAAAAGACCGCTGTCGAAAGTGCTTTGGTCATCATCCGTAGCTTCCATATCGTGCCTTCTCTCACACGAGCTTTGCTCAAAACAGGAGGCACACCTTGTAAACACTGTCTCTCGAATCCCCTTTTCGCACGTCGATGCCTGAAGTATGTATATATAATTCAACTTCCTTTATTCCGTCTTTCAACTATGCATTACCTTAATCATTGGCATGTCAGATTCGACTCCTTCACACTCGCGATGCCTTCTATTGCGCAAAGTGTTGCGCCACCTTGTCCTTGTTACTGCCTGACCCAGCCCGTCTCCATCACCATCTGTGGCTCGTTTCGATAAACCTGTCCTTCATCTTTACCAGTGCGCTTCCTGCTTGTGTCACCCACCATTCCCTTTCCGCCGATTCCGCTTCACTATGCTGCGCATATTCCAACCTCATTACCAACAACGACAGCCAATGTACACATTTTCCAATTGCCCTCCACCGCACCATCTTTTCCGTCTCCCCAAAACAGCTCCACATCTTCAAAAACACGCCTTCCCTCAAAATCCATTCATCTACAGCTGCCAATGCGCACCCAACAAACCCCTCAAACCATCTGTGGAATAAGTAATGCTCACCACCTTCACCCTTTCGGCACCCTTGCCCACCGAGCACCGTCTCCGGAATTCCGCATCCCATCAGCTCCGTTACTCCATTCCGAATTCGCCTTTTGGTCCCCAAATACCATCTTACACTCTTTTTGTACGCTTGTCTGCTTGCCATCTCTCGAAACATCGGCGACTGCTCTAAGTTATCTAACTTTCTTAGTAGTACCTCCGATCGCAAATCCATCAACCCGCCTTCTACAAGTTCACTTGTCCTCCCGATCGTCCCCATTTGCATCCACACATAATCCTTGGTTGCTGTCTCCATTTCCTTAACCGATACCTTATAGTTAAAGAGGCCCGGGTGATCCCGCATCAATACCGCTTCCTTGTTTTCGCTCATACACACCACCTTAAAGATGTAACGCGGCACCACACGCCCAAGAACTCCTATCTTCGCTGCACCGCCACCGCTCCCTGGGTATGCCACAGCCATGAAATCTCCCTTGCTCGTTTTTGCACGCATCCTCACGCCGCCTACTAACATCTCCGGCACAATAGAGCTTGCACTGCACTTGGCGTTACACTCTTCTTCCAGCCTTTCTATCATCCAAGACTTGATGTTTTCGACCCAGTCTGCCCGTTCCCATGGTAAAATGTGTCTTGCTACTGGTTGGCGAGCTACTTCTCTATTTCCATGTGCTACCTCTGTCGCAAGAATTTGCAAAGGGATGGGTGCGGTTGAGCCAATCTCTGGAATATCATCTTTGATACCGCTCCGCTGCTCTCTCTTCGGTATTTGGTTCTTTGGACCACGGTCCGATACTTTGATGGGGTGCGTTCCTGTCGACACGCTCCGACTTTGGACACTGATCCCCTCTTTACTCCCGCCAGCATCTGGGTATTGTACTTGCGACGGAGGCGGCGGTGTCAGTGGTGCGCCCCTCGCCTGTAGTCTTCCAGAAGCAGAACTTGTCGACGCCAGTGCCCTTGCCCTCTCTCGGGCGGGCGGCGGGGTCTTCGCCGTCTTGCTCGGCATGGGTCGCATACTGGGGACAGCCTTCGGAGGCCGTGCCTTTCTGCCGGGTGTGAGAGTGTGAGCCCTTCGTTCGAGGGCGCCAGCGGTGCCTGGGAGCGTAGTGAGAGGAGGGGGTGGCGGCGGCCGTGCAGCAAGACGTGGGGGCGGGTTTGGCGGGGAACGAGGCCGCGGCGAGGGCCGAGGCACAGGTCTGAGCGGTTTGACTCGACGCGTAGGCTGCTGTGGAGAAAGTGGCGAGTTGACCGGCGGTTGTGGCAGACCCGGGGGTACATGTTGGACATTCGGCTGCAAATTCGGCGGGGTGGACGCTTGTAGACTCGTAGTGGAAGTATCGTTGACGGCGGGGAAAAGCTTGATGGGCAAGATCCATTTGGATGCGTTCGGTTCACGCTCGATGGCAAAGCGGGAGCCCGGCTTGTACGCGGGGGTTTTCGCGATGACGGTCACAGCGTGTGCGGGGTGGTTGCTATATTGTGCGGCGGGACACGGAGGCGTGAGGGAGACGGTGACGTCGCGGCCTTGGCGGTGCGGGATTTCACCGCCGGAGGGGCTCACTGTGTAGATGTTGCCAGCACTAGAGGTGACTTTGAAGACGATGGGGGTGTATGTGTCGTTCGTGATGCGGAAGATGGCTCTGTGAGGGACGGGTGGGTTGGGCGGGAAGCGCAGGGTTTTCGTGTTGACGGTAACTGCCAGCGGCATGGTGGAGGGTGTGGCTAGGCGTCGCGGAAGGAGAGACGAAGAGAAGGGAAGAGGGGGGTGGGGGTTGGAGATGGTGCGATTCAGAGGAATACTTGTACTCTACCTCATTTGGCGAGTGGAGGTAGTGAGAGGGGGTCGGACATTGTTGCCGTCCTGAGGGGGTTGAACTCAACGCTCTCAAGAGCGTTGCTGTGCACGGCATGCCGGGGGCAGGGGGATGTGAACCATATTCCCCATGATCCCATAATCCCTCATATTATTGAAGACAGAGTGAAGCCGTGCTGCCTCACGATGGGCAACAATGCCGCCCTCATCTTGCTATTGTGTCATCATAATTTACCAGGTGATGGCATGCCCTTCAGGGTATCTCCAAGTGTTACGCAATACGTTTGGACTGCCTTGAGGGCCCGTCCCAACACAGCATATCACATCAGTGGCAATCGCGCAGAGCCTCCTGATTGGTTGCTGCTGATACAAATATTAACATGGCAGTCTTAGTAAGAGGTAGTAAGCGCCCTTTCTCCTGGAGTGTAAGCCTCACAGAAAGGCAATTTCATTGGACAACAAATAGATTGAGACAACTCAAAAGCAAGTGACCACAGTAAAAACGGAGAAAGGGGCGGATGGGGAGGGAAGGAAGAAGCTGCGGTTGGTGAGGGAGCCAGGATGCTGGAGATGGTGAGAGAGAACTAAAGCCGAAAATGGGAAGGGAGGGACGACTCTGGGGATGGTCAGGGAGAAAGAGAGCTGAGAATGGTGAGAGAGGGGGGAGACTACAGTTGGTGAGGGAGGTAAGAAGCTGCGTTTAATGAGGGAGATAGCAAGCTGAGGATGGGAAGGGAGAGACGACTCTGGGGACGTTCCGGGAGAAAGAGAGCTGCAGATAAAAAGGGAGGCAGGAAGCGGCGGTTTTTGAAGGAGAGGGGAGGCTGAGAATGGTGAGGGAGGGGGGAGCTGCAGTTGGTGAGGGAGGTAAGAAGCTGCGTTTTGTGAGGGAGATAGCAAGCTGAGGATGGGAAGGGAGGGACGACTCTGGGGATGTGAAGAGAGTTAGGAAGCTGGAGCTAGTGAGGTAGAGAGAGACAGAGAAAGAGAGACAGACAGAGAAAGAGAGACAGACGGAGAGACAGAGAGACGGAGTAAGTGATATATGGGAATGGTGGGAGAGGAGGAGAGAGGAGGAGTTTGCAAGTGGGGACGCACGAGTGGATGTTGATGATCATTCGATTTGTTGCTACAGTAGTTTGAAGGACCCACTCTATTTGTACATTTTATACATCTCATTGTTTGTGCTGACCTTCTGCTTTAATGTAATTAGCCTAAAATATATATCTTAAGGTCTTCAATATATACTATCAATGTCTTTCACGTGGGCACCTCGCAGTGACCAATCATATGGCCTAACTTGATATCGGAAAGAAAGGCATGGTTCTGTTGGGACGGGCTCTGAATCTTCTCCTCCTGCATCACGCAGGGGACCCGCTCTCCACCCGCCCCCTTCCCGCGGTCCCCCGCGCCGCCGCGCCGCTCCCCTCCCCCCCCCTTCCCCCCCCGCGCCCCGCCGGAAGCCCGCACCATGTCGCCGCCCGTCTACGTCTCCGCGTCCAAGCGGCTGCTGACGTTCCCGCTTTCGCCGCCGACGCCGTCGGACACGCTGTCGCTGACGAGCCACCATGCCACGCAGGTCGCCTTCAAGGTGAAGACCAACAACCATTCGCGCTACATCGTGCGCCCGAACGTCGGCTTCATCGCGCTGGGCGCCACGCTCGCCGTCCACATCGGCCTGCACGCCCACCTTGGCGACAACCTCACGCCGCCCGAGTTCGGCGTCTCCAAGGACAAGTTCCTCGTCTGCATCGCACCCGCCCCCGACCCGCGCCCAGACTTCTGGGCCGCCCCCCACCCCGACCAGCAGGACATCAAGCTCAAGGTCCAGTTTGTTGGCGCTGACCTCTTCCGCCCAAGTTCTGCTTCTCGAAGACCACAGGCGAGGGGCGCACCACTGACACCGCCGCCTCCGTCGCAAGTACAACACCCAGATGCTGGCGTGAGTGAAGAGGAGATCAGTGTCCAAAGTCAGAGCATGTCGACAGGAACGCACCCCATCAAAATATCGGACAGTGGTCCAAAGAACCAAATACCGAAGAGAGAGCAGCGGAGCGGTATCAAAGATGATATTCCGGAGATTGGCTCAACCGCACCCATCCCTTTGCAAATTCTTGCGACAGAGGTAGCACGCGGAAATAGAGAAGTAGCTCGCCAACCAGTAGCAAGACACATTTTACCATGGGAACGGGCAGACTGGGTCGAAAACGTCAGGTCTTGGATGATAGAACGGCTGGAAGAAGAGTGTAACGCCAAGTGCAGTGCAAGCTCTATTGTGCCGGAGATGTTAGTAGGCGGCGTGAGGATGCGTGCAAAAACGAGCAAGGGAGATTTCATGGCTGTAGCATACCCAGGGAGCGGTGGTGGTGCAGCGAAGATAGGAGTTCTTGGGCGTGTGGTGCCGCGTTACATCTTTAAGGTGGTGTGTATGAGCGAAAACAAGGAAGCGGTATTGATGCGGGACCATCTGGACCCCTTTCACTATAAGGTATCGGTTAAGGAAATGGAGGCAGCAACCAAGGATTATGTGTGGATGCAAATGGGGACGATCGGGAGGACAGGTGAACTTGTAGAAGGAGGGTTGATGGATTTGCGATCGGAGGTACTACTAAGAAAGTTAGATAACTTAGAGCAGTCGCTGATGTTTCGGGAGATGGCAAGCAGACAGGCGTTCAAAAAGAGTGTAAGATGGTATTTGGGGACCAAAAGGCGAATTCGGAATGGAGTAACGGAGCTGATGGGATGCGGAATTCCGGAGACGGTGCTCGGTGGGCAAGGGTGCCGAAAGGGTGAAGGTGGTGAGCATTACTTATTCCACAGATGGTTTGAGGGGTTTGTTGGGTGCGCATTGGCAACTGTAGATGAATGGATTTTGAGGGAAGGGCGTGTTTTCGAGGCTTTGGAGCTGTTTTGGGGAGACGGAAAAGATGGTGCGGTGGAGGGCAATTGGAAAATGTGTACATTGGCTGTCGTTGTTGGTAATGAGGTTGGAATATGCACAGCATAGTGAAGCGGAATCAGTGGAAAGGGAATGGTGGGTGACACAAGCGGGAAGCGCACTGGTGAAGATGAAGGACAGGTTTATCGAAACGAGCCACAGATGGTGATGGAGACGGACTGGGTCAGGCAATAACAAGGACAAGGCGACGCAACACTTTGCGCAATAGAAGGCATCGCGAGTGTGAAGGAATCGAGTCCGACATGCCAATGATTAAGGTAATGCATAGTTGAAAGACGGAATAAAGGAAGTTGAATTATATATACATACTTCAGGCATTGACGGTCAAAAACCCCTGATCTCAGCAAGCCTTGTTGCGAGGACGAACAGTTCGTGATCATCGTCACACCAAAACTATTGCCCTCTACAATTAGCCGCAAACGCTCTCCGACGAGTGGAGCAGTTCAGTGTGAGGAAAAGACCGCTGTCGAAAGTGCTTTGATCATCATCCACAGCTTCCATATCGTGCCTTCTATCACACGAGCCATGCTCAAAACAGGAGGCACACCTGGTAAACACTGTCTTTCGAACCGCCTTTTCGCACGTCGATGCCTGAAGTATAATTCAACTTCGTTTATTCCGTCTTTCAACTATGCATTACGTTAATCATTGGCATGTCGGACTCGATTCCTTCACACTCGCGATGCCTTCTATTGTGCAAAGTGTTACGCCGCCTTGTCCTTGTTACTGCCTGACCCAGTCCGTCTCAGAATCATCCGCAGAATCATCATTGGCCAGCGAGGCAAGAACAATATTTTAATTCTCAAAAAGACTGCCATATCTCTACATTTCGACGGCTTGCCTATAGGGTTTTTTTTCTCACCTCATCATACTCTCGCAGACAGCGCCATGATGGAAAGAAGGAAGTGTCAGCCTGACGATGTAAGTCTGACAGATTCCAGTGCCCTACCAGAGCACACTGGGCGACTCCTGAAATTCTAAACTCGCAAATTGTGTTGACCAAATCGGGATTTTGTGACACACAAACGGCCCGTTGTGCACACACAACGCGCCGTTTTCTCGGACGGGCGACCCCATGCTAGGTTAACTGTGTATCGCACAAATGTCAAAATGTGCGCGCGTACAATCCAAATTTACTGTACACAGAGAAAGCGTCGGCCGCCGCCCGACCGACGAGACTCGACATCTACATCCATCCTACCGAGCATGGCTCTGAATGAGAAGTAGCAATAGAATAGCCATTTGGTCATTCATGGTTCTGACGGTGGCTGCTCGGTGAAAACACCATCATGATTGAGCTTAGCTCACAGCACACACTGTAGATAGAGCTCCGACGGCGTCATCGCCGGCGTCCGGTGCCGTGCTCGTCGTTAGGAACGAGTTCAAAGCATGCGTACAGTAGGGGGACGCACATTATGTGCGCAAGCATTTCCGTGGTAAAACTCATTTTTTGTTCACAAAAAAGAAAAATATGACTCTGACACAAAAAATAATTTCCGGAGGCGCCCACTACCCACTATACAGTGCGCGAAACGCAAATAAATACACCCTCATTCTCGCACCAAAATTCCCTCTCTCTTTCTCCATCTGTGTCCGTTTCTTGCCCCACAGCTACCTCACGTACACCCACACATCAACAACAAATCCCTCCACTACCACCATGTCGCAAACCTCTATGGCCTGGACCTGGCTCGACCCCGTACTTGGTGTCCTAGGCGTCCTGTTAGCCACTATCGCCGGCGTCTTCCTCACACACGCCGTCAACGTCCGCCGTAACCGCTCTCGAAAGCCCTCTGTGCCTTTTCTTCCGATCGCTGTTGCACAAGATCTCCATGCTCAACCCCAACCCCAACCTCAACCGCAACCCCACCATCCACCTGTCGCCGTCTACATGCAGACGCATGTTTCCATCGTCGTCAAGTAATCCATCTCCACCTGTCAGAGATCAGCTATCCCCTTCGCTCTCCCTCTATGCCCAATTCCTCTTTCTTTCCATCCTCTTGTTTAACCCTTTCACTCTATCTCCATCTTCATCTCTAATCTCTCTATTCTTGCAACCTTCTCACTTGTTTTCAGAATCAGCTGCCCAGGAGTTCCCGTTACACATTCTCCACACCTTCAAACTTCGAACAGCACTGACAAGTCTTTCGCGACTGCCCCTGTACGGTATTGGCCGTTTCCAATTCATGGCCGCAATGCTCCCTGATCTTTTGTTGCAGCGAGTGCAATCGTGCAGACCTTTGTACACGTGTACACGACTCATTACTGCTACAGTACAGGCAATCTTGATGCTGTACAGGTACGGCCAAAAACCCCTGATCTCAGTATGGTGCAAGATCGATGCCTCCGTGTACTGATGCCTAATGCCTGTCTACCTTATAAGGGGGGGATAGGGATCTGTGTGCCGGCGGCGAGTGAGGTGATCTGATCGCGCTGTCATGCGTGTGCTACGTGTGCACGTTTGGCTCTCATGACACTCAGCAAGCCTTGTCGCGAGGACGGACATTTCGTGATCATTGTCATACCAAAACCATTGTCACTCTACAATTAGTCGTAAAAGCTCTCCGACGAGTAGAGCAGTTCAGTGCGAGGAAAAGACCGCTGTCGAAAGTGCTTTGGTCATCATCCGTAGCTTCCATATCGTGCCTTCTCTCACACGAGCTTTGCTCAAAACAGGAGGCACACCTTGTAAACACTGTCTCTCGAACTCCCTTTTCGCACGTCGATGCCTGAAGTATGTATATATAATTCAACTTCTTTTATTCCGTCTTTCAACTATGCATTACCTTAATCATTGGCATGTCAGATTCGACTCCTTCACACTCGCGATGCCTTCTATTGCGCAAAGTGTTGAGCCACCTTGTCCTTGTACTTGAATATGATGTGTTCTTGTCAGGATGATCCGTCGGGCATACAGTTTGGTTGCACAGGTCTGAATTCGTCTCCCGTGATTACTACGCTTAACGTACTACTGTATGTTTTTTCATATTGAGATTTTAAGGGTTTATCTACGCTCGCATTTGCGCGCTCTAGGGTGTATCTCCGCGTATTAGGGTCACTACCGTGATCTATTGTTGGCGTATTCCGTAGTATCTCCCCACCCACCGATAGCTGGACACTA
Organism: Chondrus crispus; assembly: GCF_000350225.1. Taxonomy (NCBI): domain Eukaryota; phylum Rhodophyta; class Florideophyceae; order Gigartinales; family Gigartinaceae; genus Chondrus; species Chondrus crispus. The sequence continues at coordinate 58,614 of NW_005179252.1, forward strand.
GTGGGTGGTTATGTGTGGTTATGTGTTCTCGGCAGGCTTCTTATTCTCTATAAAGGAGCGTGCCTGTTGTTCAGTATACTGACAACGACACAGTAAGGGCAAAAGACAAAAGAATCACCTGCTTCCCATCCCACCACTGCCAAGTGGTTATGGGCCCAGCCACCCTGTAACTTTTTTTACCAACTTCGTTCTTCTCGCCGGGAACGACTTGACTATCGGAACAGTTTGCATTTGATTTGCAGTACACCTCTGTAATGGAGGACAGTCGCAAAATTTACAAGTTTCGCGGGCAACCTACTGAAGATTTTCAACTGTGGTGTGCCCGCACGGAGGCCGCTCTGGAGGCAGAAGGAGCCCTTTCTGTCGTAGTGACAGATACTGTCGGGGACGGTACTCAGCCTCCTTCGAAAGATGAAAAGGAGGCAATCGTCAAGGCTCGCAAGATATTGATTCAGGGCTTAGGAGACAAGCCGCTTCGAATGTGCTTATCTGAACGCGAAAATCCATTCAAGATGTGGAGTCGACTCCGGGAGCGCTATGCTGTCTCAAACATGGTCACGCGTGTGCAGCTTCAGACCAAGCTTGCACGAGTACAGTACAAATCTCAAGCCATGTCGGACTACATTGATGAGTTTGAAGAAATGTACAACAGACTTGATGCTATGGGGAGCCCCGTGTCAGGAGAAATGCAAGTGGCCATGCTTATAGCGTCTTTTGGGGACAAAGAGAAATCCCCGTTCGGTCACGTTGTCGCTGCCCTTCAGTCCGGTGCGAAAGAGCTCACTTGGGAGAATGTGACCGCTCGTTTATTGCAGGAGTACGATGAAAAGGTATGGGCCTCCACTACATCGCGGGTGACTTCTCGCAGTAACGGTGGCAGTTCTTTGGCTCTTAACGTGCGTGGTAGTTCTCATGGATCTAACCGTCAGCAGAACTGGAAACGCCAGCATGAAAGGCGCTGCTGGAAATGCGGCCAACTGGGTCACATTTCTCGTAACTGTAAAAAGAATGAAGGAAACAATCTTCAGGTGTCTGTGGATTCAAAACAAGGCACCGCGCATCATGCCACCATGCTTATGGCGGGATTTAAAGGGCATGCGGGTACCATCTTGCTGGACTCTGGCGCATCGGACCATATGGTCAAGCACCGCGATTGGCTCGTGAATGCCAGAAAGATCACCCCGAGACAGATCGTAATCGGAAACGGAGCCTCTGTCCAGAGTTGCTGCATCGGTGACATGCCACTGGATGTCTTGGTTCACAGCGAATGCGATGCAGCCCTTGTGCACCGCCGAACGATCATTCGCGATGTGCTACTGGTTCCGCGGCTTGAAGCCAACCTGTTGTCTTGCTCTGCGGTTTGTACCAAAGGGTACCAAGTCAAGTTCAGTCGCCATGGGTGCATAGTGTTGCGAAATGGCTTGGTAGAGTTTCAGGGCTGGATGCAAGGAGGCATTTATGTACTTTCCGTACAGAGTACTCCTCTTTCTGGAAACTCTGCTTTTGTTGCCAAATCATATGCAGAAAAGCTCTGGTATGATCGACTTGGACACGCCCATCTCGACAGTATACGCAAATTGTCACAGAAGGGAGCTGTGACTGGACTTGACCTGAGCTTAACGAAAAAGTCTGTTAACGAATGTGACGCATGTGCACAGGGCAAAATGCACAAGGACGCAATGTATGCGAAGCCAGTCAGATCTTCACGTCGCGGTGAGATCATCCACAGTGATGTATCTGGTTTGATGCCTGTTAGATCCCTTGGTGGCTCACTGTATTACGTCACATTCATTGATGAATTCTCAGGTTACATCGTGGTCGTACCAATTGCTCGGAAGGGCAATGTTCTAGCAAGGTTCAAGAAATTTCACCCATGGTTTGAACGAAAATACGACTGCGCTATCAAACTTTTATACTGTGATGGGGGAGGAGAGTACGTAGCTTGTGATGGGTACCTGGAGGAGCATGGTATCGAACGTCAGAACTTACCAAGCTACAGCCCGGAACTTAATGGCATGGCTGAGAGGGCAAACAGGACACTTGTTGAAGCAGCTCGCGCAATGATTTTTCATGCCAATATGCCCAAGTCCTTTTGGGCTGAAGCTGTCACGCATGTCGCAGATATCAGGAACAGATTCTTTTGCCCAAGAAGTGAATCAAAGACTTCCTACGAGCTTCTAACCGGGAACAAACCTCGAGTTAGTCATCTTCGCGTGTTTGGAAGTCGTGCTTGGACGCACGTACCCAAAGACAAGCGGCGCAAGCTGGATCCCAAGAGCGTGGATGGTGTGGTCATCGGTTGCTTTGAGAACAAGTTGTACAAAGTATGGCTCCGCCGTGATAAGGCCCCAGTCCTTGTCAGACATATTCGCATTCTGGAGAACTCTTTTCCGAACAAGGAATGGTACTCCTCTGCTGACAGCTCGGCATTTGTCTGGGAGGACGAAAATGGCTCTGCTGTAGTATCCAGCGGGGCCGAAAATCACCCATCCGATGAACCGTCTACCCCGGGATCCACTTCCCATACAACATCTCCCTCCGATGTTTCCGATGTTCAGAACGCACTGACGTACTACCCGGCGGTTCCATTTCAGCATGGAGTGCAAGACGAGTCTGAGGCAAATATGGACGTGTCTGAACCTCAGGATGCGCCGCAGGATGACGAAACGATAATACCGGAAGACATTGCCCCCGCACCTAATACTTCTAACGTGCAGCCAGACCCTACAGGATCCACAGCAGGATCTGGGAGGTATCCAACTCGTTCCAGAAACCAGCCTGATTTCTTCAACCATGGGAATGCTTTTCTTGCAAGATGTGACGGAGAACCCACTACAGTAGCCGAAGCAACTTCACGACAAGATGGTGCCAAGTGGAAGGAAGCCATCGAGTCGGAATTGGCCTCGCTGAAAGCGCATGACACCTGGGCTTCCGTGCACCTTCCTGAAGGTGCGAAGTCGCTACCTACAAGGTTTGTGTTCAAGCGCAAGCTCCACGAAGACGGCACTGTGGCTCGATACAAGGCTCGACTGGTCGTCAAGGGTTTTATGCAAGGAGATGTAGACCACACGTATTCTCCCGTTGTGGACTTCAGTACTGTACGCACTGCTCTGTCTGTTGCAGTTCAGAAGGGGTACTTTGTTCATCAGATGGATGTTAGGACTGCGTTCCTACACGGAGATATAGACGGTGACGTCTATATTGTGCCCCCAGAAAACTCGGGCATCCCGTTGGCAAACGAACAGGTCTTGAAGCTTCGCAAAGGTCTTTACGGTCTGAAACAATCCCCGCGCCTATGGTTTGACAAATGGAAGATTGTCATGGAAGAACTGCAATTTCGACAGCTGAGATCTGACCCGTGCCTGTTTCGACGTGATGCCGTATGGATGCTACTGTATGTGGACGATGTAATCATCATGGGACCGAGTTTGCAATCTATTAAGTCTGTCAAGTGCATGCTGGCAAGCAAGTTGGACATGAAGGACATGGGAGAACTTTGGTCAGTTCTTGGGAGTGTCTTTTGTACGCCGTGAGGAATGTGCTTGGCTGTCTCAAGGTCACTACGTTTCTGAAATCCTGTCCAGGTTTGGGATGGAGTCGTGTAAACCGGTCAACACCCCTGCATGCCAGCCCAACTATAATCAGAGCGATAAGTCACTCGTGGACAAGCGGAACTACCAAGAAATTATCGGTGCCCTCCTGTTTTTGGCGACGCGAACGAGACCGGACATTGCTGCAGCAGTGAATTTGCTATCTCGTTGTTGTGAAAACCCCAACAATGTCGCCTTGGTGGCGGCGAAGCGAGTCCTCAGGTACCTAAAGGGCACTTCAAACTTAGCCCTACGCTTGAAGAAAAGTCCGGATGGACTTCAAGTGTTTTGTGACTCCGACTGGGCCGGTGATAAGAAAGACCGCAAGTCTACATCTGGTGTACTCATGCGGTTCGCAAGCTCAACGATCTTTTGGAAAGTAAAGAAACAGGATTGCGTTGCGCTCTCAACAACGGAAGCGGAGTTCATTGGGCTGAGCGAAGCATGCAAGAGTGCAATCTGGATTCGTGCGCTGTTACAAGACTTCGATATTTCGTCGGTGGGTCCTACCCTCGTCTTTGAGGATAACCAGGGCGCAATAACCTGGGCAGTCGACGGCATCCGTAAGGCCAAGCACGTAGCGATAAGGTTCAACTTCGTCAGGGATCAAGTCAAGCGTGGTTTGATTAACGTCCAGTATTGCCCTACAGAAAGCATGTTGGCAGATCTACTCACAAAGCCACTTCTTCGTGTGCGCTTTCAGACTCTACGAACCCAAATCGGACTGGAAACTTTCGATCAACACAAGAGCAAAAAGAGGACTTGAATATGATGTGTTCTTGTCAGGATGATCCGTCGGGCATATAGTTTGGTTGCACAGGTCTGAATTCGTCTCCCGTGATTACTACGCTTAACGTACTACTGTATGTTTTTTCATATTGAGATTTTAAGGGTTTATCTACGCTCGCATTTGCGCGCTCTAGGGTGTATCTCCGCGTATTAGGGTCACTACCGTGATCTATTGTTGGCGTATTCCGTAGTATCTCCCCACCCACCGATAGCTGGACACTAGTGGGTGGTTATGTGTGGTTATGTGTTCTCGGCAGGCTTCTTATTCTCTATAAAGGAGCGTGCCTGTTGTTCAGTATACTGACAACGGCACAGTAAGGGCAAAAGACAAAAGAATCACCTGCTTCCCATCCCACCACTGCCAAGTCTTGTTACTGCCTGACCCAGCCCGTCTCCATCACCATCTGTGGCTCGATTCGATAAACCTGTCCTTCATTTTTACCAGCGCGCTTCCTGCTTGTGTCACCCACCATTCCCTTTCCGCTGATTCCGCTTCACTATGCTGCGCATATTCCAACCTCATTACCAACAACGACAGCCAATGTACACATTTTCCAATTGCCCTCCACCGCACCATCTTTTCCGTCTCCCCAAAACAGCTCCACATCTTCAAAAACACGCCTTCCCTCAAAATCCATTCATCTACAGCTGCCAATGCACATCCAACAAATCCCTCAAACCATCTGTGGAATAAGTAATGCTCACCACCTTCATCCTTTCGGCACCCTTGCCCACCGAGCACCGTCTCCGGAATTCCGCATCCCATCAGCTCCGTTACTCCATTCCGAATTCGCCTTTTGGTCCCCAAATACCATCTTACACTCTTTTTGTACGCTTGTCTGCTTGCCATCTCTCGAAACATCGGCGACTGCTCTAAGTTATCTAACTTTCTTAGTAGTACCTCCGATCGCAAATCCATCAACCCGCCTTCTACAAGTTCACTTGTCCTCCCGATCGTCCCCATTTGCATCCACACATAATCCTTGGTTGCTGCCTCCATTTCCTTTACCGATACCTTATAGTTAAAGAGGCCCGGGTGATCCCGCATCAATACCGCTTCCTTGTTTTCGCTCATACACACCACCCTAAAGATGTAACGCGGCACCACACGCCCAAGAACTCCTATCTTCGCTGCACCACCACCGCTCCCTGGGTATGCCACAGCCATGAAATCTCCCTTGCTCGTTTTTGCACGCATCCTCACGCCGCCTACTAACATCTCCGGCACAATAGAGCTTGCACTGCACTTGGCGTTGCACTCCTCTTCCACCCTTTTTATCATCCAAGACCTGATGTTTTCGACCCAGTCTGCCCGTTCCCATGGTGAAATGTGTCTTGCTACTGGTTCGCGAGCTACTTCTCTATTTCCACGTGCTACCTCTTGTAAACCCTCGTAAACTCCTTGGTGTTGAACAGGCTCAATGATGTTTTTTTCTTACTAGCAATGAAGTGTGGCATTACTTATAGGGGATGTAGGGCGGTAGGTAAATTTGGACTTGTAAAGAATAACAGGAACTAATAAGGGAGGTTGACAAAGACTAAATTCGACGGAGCTTGACTCAGAAGGATGCAGCAGGAATCACCAATCAATATATCATATTGATAGCACTACTCCCACAATCGACCAGCACAGAAGACGAGTTGTGACGATAGTCGCCACGTTCGTCTATAGGGCCCCATGCATCCGTGTGCGATGTCGATAAACGGGTGCATTAGTTCTCTGTGATGCCCAGCGCTGCTTTAGCCTTTGCAACAAGCTTCGTCTTCCGTGACATGTTAAAGAACTCCAGTAGGCGCTCAGGTACATCCTCATAGAGCTCTGCGAGCGGTTGCCACGTCCAATCGCACTTGTCCGGTTGTCCAAGCCACTGCACTTGAACAAGGATTCCTTGATCTCCCTCCCCTATGTTCAATAGTTGATCAACCATATCGAATTTCGTTTCAGTGTGCTTAGCATGCTTGAGAAGGTCTTCGGACACCTCTTGACCGTCATGTCTGGTGCGATACAGCAACAACCTCGAAGCGTGAACATATTCAGTCTTGCTACCTGCGAGACCAGTTACTTCGTATACAACTTCGCTCAGCACTCTCATGACACGTCGCGGCCCCACCCAGCGGAAAGACATCTTGTGGCCCTTCATCTGTGCACGATGAACGACAACGAAGTCCCCAACTTGGAACCGAGTTGATATCAGATTTGTTTTCTTGTTATGTTGTGTTATCTGCTTCTTCCGGTTGGCATTTACTCTCTCACTCACGTTTTTGTGCATCGAGTCAAAAACCTTCTGCAGGTCCTCAATGTTCAGCAGCTGCAAAGCACGAGCCTGCTCTATGTTGGCCTTCTTAGATGAGCTGCTTCCCACGCCGACGATTTCTAACTGAGTCCTCAACGGCTTTAGACCAGTCATCACTTCTAGTGGGGTACGATAGGTTCCATCTTCTTGGGTACCCAGTCGCTTGAGAGGTGCTTCATTTAGAGCTGTCATAATAGCACCGGCTACTAGTGGCCAGTCTTGGGGACCCAACTTGAGCTCAGACTGAATGGCACGACAGGCTCCCATGATATGCCTCATGCAGTTCTCAACAGTGCCATTAACCCATGGTGAATAGGCAACAGTGAATTTGTGTTGAATACGATGTTCTCCTGCCAGATGCATCATGACTTGATTCTTGAAATGGGCTGCTTGATCAGAAACCCAGTACTGCATGACAGTGAATACCCGTATCCATCTCGCAAGCTCAGTCGTTGCGTTCTCCGCATTTGCTGCATTGGTTGGGCACAGCCAGAGGTATGAAGATAGATCGTCTCTAATTACCAAGATGTACTTAAGGTCGTCTATGCCGGGCCCCATATAGAGGTAGTCGAAGTGTATAACTTCGTTAGGCTTCGATCCATGGAGCGTCATTGATAGCAGTCTAGGTATCTTCAGTCCTCCTTTGGCAGTGAGACAGTGGATGCAGCACTTGGTAAACTCCTTGCAATCTTGAGCCATATCACGCCAGTGAAATGTCTCCTTCAGTGCACTCAATGTTGCCTCAGCTCCACGGTACCCTGCTGCTCCACAGTGCGCTACAACCAGCAGTTTCATCTGCAATTCCACTGCATCGTCCGGAATCCAATTCTTCCCTTTCAGCTGGATTATTCCATCTTCTTCAGTATATGAATCCTTGGGCTTCTCACTTATCGTATCCTCTTGAGCCTTGGAGATCATGTCCGCATTTGGCCACTCAAAGTCCACGGCCTGCGGTGAGCCAACCATGTCCTGCGCCATGAGTGCATGGGTTATGCGCTTGATAGAGTGTCGCTTCGCTCTATAACCAGCAAACCATCTTGTCATTATGTCTCCCATGACATTCCGTTCTCCTGCTATGTGCTCTATTGTATACATGAACCTAGACAGGTATAGAGCCCAACTTTGTACCTTGTTCAGGATGTGGCGTCCGAGTGCTGGCTCAATTGCGGTAGGATTGTACACAAATAGCAAGTTACGGTGATCAGAGAATATGTGGATGTCGTTCTCTGCGGCAAACATGTAGTCCAGCTTATCGAATGCCTGGAAGATTGCGTACGCTTCTTTCTCGAAAGTACTCCAATGCGTCTGAGTACTGTTGAATATAGCGCTTAGGAAGGCAAGTGGCTCATGTCGCTGCTCCTCGACATTCTTGTCTAGCTCTTTTACTTGGCATTGTGTAACAACAGCGGCCCAATGAGTATCACTAGCGTCCGTGTATACACAGAGCGTTTTCTCGGGGTCGCGATGTGAGAGCTTTACGGCGTTGCGGAGCTGTTCTTGTAGTTCGAGGTATGCATCAGCATGAGCAGGGCCCCAGGACAGCTGAGTAAGACGTATGCTGTGGATAGACTTGGTAGTCCGTTTGCCTGACCGACTGTACGCTTCCTCTAGCATAGCTCGTAGTGGAGCAATGCGATTTGCAAAGTCTGGAATAGAGCCTGACATCCATTGTAGACAGTAGACGAACTGTGATAACTCTGCTGCTGTGACTGGCATGTGTGTATTCATTAGACCACTCAGTCTGCGGGGATCGCATGTGACACCGTCCTTGTCAATGATCCTTCCGCACCATCGAATTACTTTGGAGAATAGAACGCTCTTCTTTGCTGAGATCTTAAGCCAGCGCTTAACACAAACCTCGAAAAAGGTTTCGAGTGAGTTAAGGAGTTCCTTCTCTGTCTTAGCATGGAGTATGAAATCATCTAGCCAGGCCTTGAGCGACTTCCGAAGTTCGGCAAAGCATGGTTCGACACGTGACTGGAAGTTTGCCATGCAGTTATTCCCCCCTTGGAGAGTTCTAGTTGGTTTAAAAATGCCAGTCAATGTCAAGAAGCTGTGGTACTGCTGGCTTTTCTCGTCTAACGGCAACTGCAACACCAAGGAGTCTACGAAGGTTTAAAAAAAAAATAAATTATAAAAAATAAAATATAAGAATTTTCTCGTAGACTCCTTGGTGTTGAACAGGTTCAATGATGGTTTTTTTTCCTTACTAGCAATGAAGTGTGGCATTACTTATAGGGGATGTAGGGTGGTAGGTAAATTTGGACTTGTAAAGAATAACAGGAACTAATAAGGGAGGTTGACAAAGACTAAATTCGACGGAGCTTGACTCAGAAGGATGCAGCAGGAATCACCAATCAATATATCATATTGATAGCACTACTCCCACAATCGACCAGCACAGAAGACGAGTTGTGACGATAGTCGCCACGTACGTCTATACTCTGTCGCAAGAATTTGCAAAGGGATGGGTGCGGTTGAGCCAATCTCCGGAATGTCATCTTTGATACCGCTCCCCTGCTCTCTCTTCGGTATTTGGTTCGTTGGACCACGGTCCGATATTTTGATGGGGTGCGTTCCTGTCGACACGCTCCGACTTTGGACACTGATCTCCTCTTTACTCACGCCAGCATCTGAGTGTTGTACTTGCGACGGAGGCGGCGGTGTCAGTGGTGCGCCCCTCGCCTGTAGTCTTCCAGAAGCAGAACTTGTCGACGCCAGTGCCCTTGCCCTCTCTCGGGCGGGCGGCGGGGTCTTCGCCGTCTTGCTCGGCATGGGTCGCATACTGGGGACAGCCTTCGGAGGCCGTGCCTTTCTGCCGGGTGTGAGAGTGTGAGCCCTTCGTTCGAGGGCGCCAGCGGTGCCTGGGAGCGTAGTGAGAGGAGGGGGTGGCGGCGGCCGTGCAGCAAGACGTGGGGGCGGGTTTGGCGGGGAACGAGGCCGCGGCGAGGGCCGAGGCACAGGTCTGAGCGGTTTGACTCGACGCGTAGGCTGCTGTGGAGAAAGTGGCGAGTTGACCGGCGGTTGTGGCAGACCCGGGGGTACATGTTGGACATTCGGCTGCAAATTCGGCGGGGTGGACGCTTGTAGACTCGTAGTGGAAGTATCGTTGACGGCGGGGAAAAGCTTGATGGGCAAGATCCATTTGGATGCGTTCGGTTCACGCTCGATGGCAAAGCGGGAGCCCGGCTTGTACGCGGGGGTTTTCGCGATGACGGTCACAGCGTGTGCGGGGTGGTTGCTATATTGTGCGGCGGGACACGGAGGCGTGAGGGAGACGGTGACGTCGCGGCCTTGGCGGTGCGGGATTTCACCGCCGGAGGGGCTCACTGTGTAGATGTTGCCAGCACTAGAGGTGACTTTGAAGACGATGGGGGTGTATGTGTCGTTCGTGATGCGGAAGATGGCTCTGTGAGGGACGGGTGGGTTGGGCGGGAAGCGCAGGGTTTTTGTGTTGACGGTAACTGCCAGCGGCATGGTGGAGGGTGTGGCTAGGCGTCGCGGAAGGAGAGACGAAGAGAAGGGAAGAGGGGGGTGGGGGTTGGAGATGGTGCGATTCAGAGGAATACTTGTACTCTACCTCATTTGGCGAGTGGAGGTAGTGAGAGGGGGTCGGACATTGTTGCCGTCCTGAGGGGGTTGAACTCAACGCTCTCAAGAGCGTTGCTGTGCACGGCATGCCGGGGGCAGGGGGATGTGAACCATATTCCCCATGATCCCATAATCCCTCATATTATTGAAGACAGAGTGAAGCCGTGCTGCCTCACGATGGGCAACAATGCCGCCCTCATCTTGCTATTGTGTCATCATAATTTACCAGGTGATGGCATGCCCTTCAGGGTATCTCCAAGTGTTACGCAATACGTTTGGACTGCCTTGAGGGCCCGTCCCAACACAGCATATCACATCAGTGGCAATCGCGCAGAGCCTCCTGATTGGTTGCTGCTGATACAAATATTAACATGGCAGTCTTAGTAAGAGGTAGTAAGCGCCCTTTCTCCTGGAGTGTAAGCCTCACAGAAAGGCAATTTCATTGGACAACAAATAGATTGAGACAACTCAAAAGCAAGTGACCACAGTAAAAACGGAGAAAGGGGCGGATGGGGAGGGAAGGAAGAAGCTGCGGTTGGTGAGGGAGCCAGGATGCTGGAGATGGTGAGAGAGAACTAAAGCCGAAAATGGGAAGGGAGGGACGACTCTGGGGATGGTCAGGGAGAAAGAGAGCTGAGAATGGTGAGAGAGGGGGGAGACTACAGTTGGTGAGGGAGGTAAGAAGCTGCGTTTAATGAGGGAGATAGCAAGCTGAGGATGGGAAGGGAGAGACGACTCTGGGGACGTTCCGGGAGAAAGAGAGCTGCAGATAAAAAGGGAGGCAGGAAGCGGCGGTTTTTGAAGGAGAGGGGAGGCTGAGAATGGTGAGGGAGGGGGGAGCTGCAGTTGGTGAGGGAGGTAAGAAGCTGCGTTTTGTGAGGGAGATAGCAAGCTGAGGATGGGAAGGGAGGGACGACTCTGGGGATGTGAAGAGAGTTAGGAAGCTGGAGCTAGTGAGGTAGAGAGAGACAGAGAAAGAGAGACAGACAGAGAAAGAGAGACAGACGGAGAGACAGAGAGACGGAGTAAGTGATATATGGGAATGGTGGGAGAGGAGGAGAGAGGAGGAGTTTGCAAGTGGGGACGCACGAGTGGATGTTGATGATCATTCGATTTGTTGCTACAGTAGTTTGAAGGACCCACTCTATTTGTACATTTTATACATCTCATTGTTTGTGCTGACCTTCTGCTTTAATGTAATTAGCCTAAAATATATATCTTAAGGTCTTCAATATATACTATCAATGTCTTTCACGTGGGCACCTCGCAGTGACCAATCATATGGCCTAACTTGATATCGGAAAGAAAGGCATGGTTCTGTTGGGACGGGCTCTGAATCTTCTCCTCCTGCATCACGCAGGGGACCCGCTCTCCACCCGCCCCCTTCCCGCGGTCCCCCGCGCCGCCGCGCCGCTCCCCTCCCCCCCCTTCCCCCCCCGCGCCCCGCCGGAAGCCCGCACCATGTCGCCGCCCGTCTACGTCTCCGCGTCCAAGCGGCTGCTGACGTTCCCGCTTTCGCCGCCGACGCCGTCGGACACGCTGTCGCTGACGAGCCACCATGCCACGCAGGTCGCCTTCAAGGTGAAGACCAACAACCATTCGCGCTACATCGTGCGCCCGAACGTCGGCTTCATCGCGCTGGGCGCCACGCTCGCCGTCCACATCGGCCTGCACGCCCACCTTGGCGACAACCTCACGCCGCCCGAGTTCGGCGTCTCCAAGGACAAGTTCCTCGTCTGCATCGCACCCGCCCCCGACCCGCGCCCAGACTTCTGGGCCGCCCCCCACCCCGACCAGCAGGACATCAAGCTCAAGGTCCAGTTTGTTGGCGCTGACCTCTTCCGCCCAAGTTCTGCTTCTCGAAGACCACAGGCGAGGGGCGCACCACTGACACCGCCGCCTCCGTCGCAAGTACAACACCCAGATGCTGGCGTGAGTGAAGAGGAGATCAGTGTCCAAAGTCAGAGCATGTCGACAGGAACGCACCCCATCAAAATATCGGACAGTGGTCCAAAGAACCAAATACCGAAGAGAGAGCAGCGGAGCGGTATCAAAGATGATATTCCGGAGATTGGCTCAACCGCACCCATCCCTTTGCAAATTCTTGCGACAGAGGTAGCACGCGGAAATAGAGAAGTAGCTCGCCAACCAGTAGCAAGACACATTTTACCATGGGAACGGGCAGACTGGGTCGAAAACGTCAGGTCTTGGATGATAGAACGGCTGGAAGAAGAGTGTAACGCCAAGTGCAGTGCAAGCTCTATTGTGCCGGAGATGTTAGTAGGCGGCGTGAGGATGCGTGCAAAAACGAGCAAGGGAGATTTCATGGCTGTAGCATACCCAGGGAGCGGTGGTGGTGCAGCGAAGATAGGAGTTCTTGGGCGTGTGGTGCCGCGTTACATCTTTAAGGTGGTGTGTATGAGCGAAAACAAGGAAGCGGTATTGATGCGGGACCATCTGGACCCCTTTCACTATAAGGTATCGGTTAAGGAAATGGAGGCAGCAACCAAGGATTATGTGTGGATGCAAATGGGGACGATCGGGAGGACAAGTGAACTTGTAGAAGGCGGGTTGATGGATTTGCGATCGGAGGTACTACTAAGAAAGTTAGATAACTTAGAGCAGTCGCTGATGTTTCGGGAGATGGCTCCTGAGACGAGAAGTGGTGTAGCTGGGGTTCTGTCTACCCTGTATTCTTTATTGGGTTGAGCGCGTTCTGCTTATATACTGTTTAAGTTGCGTGTAGCTCTACTACGGGAAAAGGGTGTTGATAGAGTTCCCATTCGGTCAATCAACTGTTCCGACGGCCACGAGGTATACGCATTTCCCTTGACAATCAGGAGCAGTATGTTGCCAACCCCCTAAGGCTTGTCGCCTTCCCTGTGTCCCATTTGTAGTGAGAGCATTATTATACCAAAGCAATCATTGTTGTACTGTATACTTGCAAGAGCATTACTGCCCGCAACACTCCTCCTTAATGCGATTGTTACTCACATTCTTGTATCTGTAGCTTTTGTCGAAGATACAGCGTACGAGGGGCGGACAGACCCTTCGTGAGTGCATCTGCAATCATATCACTAGTAGGACAGTAGCACATATTAATACTGCCGTCCATTATTGCCTCTCTCACGAAGTGAAACCTTATGTGGACATGTTTGGCCATTTTCTCTCCTGATGCCCATTTGATTGCCCCTATATTGTCTTCATAAAGGACAGTAGGAAAATCCGAGAGCAGGCTTAGTTCCTTGAGAATCATCCTGAGCCATTTTGTCGCTTTGACACATTCGGATATCGAGATGAATTCGGCCTCCGTTGAGGACAGGGCAACTCCTCCCTGTTTCTTGCTCTTCCAAACAACAGGTGTGCCATTCACTGTCACTACGATTGCACTAGTTGACTTCCTGTCTGATACATCACCCGCCCAATCAGCGTCTGCGAATGACTCGACAATAGGGGGAAGCGCGTCTTTTCTCCACTTGAAATGCAACCCAAGCGAGGCCGTCCCGTTTAGATATCGCATTATACGTTTCACCCCAATCCAATCTGCCTGGTTCGGGTCTTCACACTTACGGGCAAGTATACCGACGGCAGCCGAAATATCCGGTCTAGTTCGAGTTGATATGTATAAGAGAGCACCAATTGCTTCTCTGTAGCGACCTATGCTAGGATCGCGTTTCATCCTTTGTCCTTGGTGCTTGTTTCTCTCAGGCGAAAGCGGAGTGCTGACAGGTTTACAATCAGCCATTCCAAAGACCTCCAGAACTTTCTTTATGTAGTACTCTTGACGTAGAGATACACCTTTGGAAGTATAAACAAACTCCACACCGAGGAAGGATTTTGCAACCCCGAGATCAGTCATTCGAAACTCATTCATCAGCATTTGTTTGACGGTAATAACTGCTCCCTCAGTAATTCCGACAACGAGGACGTCGTCAACATAGACGAGGACGTACACTGTGCTTCCTTCGATGTCAATAAAATAGAAACACTCTTCAGATTTAAGCTGCACAAATTTGAGGCGGTGCATTACTTCGTTCCATGTTTTGCTCCATATCTTCGGAGCACGCTTAAAGCCATACATAGCTTTTTGCATCTTTAGAGCCTGACCTCTTTTTACGCCTAGCTCAAGTCCCTCTGGTGGATTAAGGTACAAGTTATCCTCTTCATCCAGCTTGCCATTAAGGAACGCAGACTTGACATCAAGTTGATGTATAAACGCCCCGTGTTGACTCATAATTGCCAGGACGAGACGAACTGTAGAGAAATCCACGACAGGAGCATACACGTTATCCACGTGTCCCTCTTGAAATCCTTTCGCCACAAGTCTTACCTTGTAGCGGTCCACGGACCCATCTGCCTTGAGTTTCAAGACAAAAACCAACTTCGAGTCAATTGCCCTAGCACTGAGCGGTAGTTGTACAACTTTCCAGGTATCATTTCTCTTTAAACACAGAATCTCCTCCTCAACAGCAGCGATCCATTTGGAGCGATTCTTGCTAAGAAGAGCTTCGGCGAGACTGGTTGGTGTTTTCTCATAATTTTTATATGCCGAAACAACCAGTGCGTTGAACTCACTACCTAGCCTCTCAGGCGGGTTGCGAACTCTTGTGGGATATCTCCTACCGTCGCCCTCAACTTCAGTATTGACAGCATTGGGATAGTAAGTCAGGTTCTGTTCTGTAGGGGTTTCGACTGTGGAGATTATGTCTTCTGCATTATTTCCTATAGTCGGCAAGTGAGAAGCCTGAAGCTCGTTTGCCTCTTCCATATGACCATCTTCCAAATCATACTCGTGGGCTCCCATATTATTAATCCAGTCGTACAGTAGTCCACTCTTCATCGCTGTCTGTTCCCATTCCCTTCCGGGGAAGACAGATTCGTTAATTTTGACATGCCGCACGTGAAAAATGTTCCCACTCTTGATATCCCAAACTCTGTAGTTTCGATGCGGAAGACTCCGTAGTAAGATTCCTCTTCTAGATTTCGCATCAAGTTTCTTCCTTTTAGACACAAAGCACCATATCTCACAACCGAAGCAACGCAGATTGCCGACATGTGGGACTTTGCCAGTCAGTATCTCTATAGGGGTGCGCCCTTCATTAGTTTGACTAGCTGTGACATTGCGAATAGATTTGGCTGTGCATACGGCCTCTCCCCAGAATTTATCCGGTAGGCCAGCATGTGATAACATGGAACGTGCCATTTCCATCAAAGTGCGATTGAGTCTCTCTGAGACACCATTTTGCTGCGGTGTATACGGTGCGGAGGACTCCCACTCTATTCCTTCTTTCTCAAGGTATTTTAACATGCCTAGGTACTCTCCGCCATTATCAGAGTATATCAATTTGATTTGGCAATCGTACTTCCGTTCAAATTTGGCTTGGAATGATTTGAAACATTCCAGTGCTTCCCCTTTAGTTGCCATAAGGAAAACATCCTTAAAAGAGGAGAAAGAATCACTAAACGTTATGAAGAATGACTTGCCGCCCAAACTTGGAGTCGGAAGTGGACCACACACATCAGTAAAAATCACTTCTCCCGGTTTTGTCGCTGTATCCTTCCTGGCGTACAATGATAGTCGAGACTGTTTCCCTTCCACACACGGAACACAGGCTACATCATTCTGAGGAGTGTCTGTGAAAGATATTCCGGTCACTGCATCACGCTTTTCCATTTCTTTCAATGTCCGAAGGTAAACATGACCAAACCTCCAATGCCAGAGCTCTTCTCCCACAGTGCTTCCCACTGCAATGTCTGCTGTTTCCTCTGTGACTATATCTTTGAGAATATACAGACCATCTTCGAGTTGTGCAGTACAAATAAGTTCGTCTTTCATTGATATAGTGCAAAGTCCTTTACTGAATTGCGTTTCGTATCCATCTTGGTCAAGGGCCGAACAGGAAACCAGGTTGGTGTCCAGACCCGGGACGTACAGTACATTGTTGAGTCTCAGCGTCTTCCTATTGTCATCAAAAACCCCTGCGCTGATATAAACTGAGCCTTTCTGATTTGATTTGATACTGTTCCCATCACCAAGCGTGATTATTCTCGTCTGTGAATTCACAATCTTATCAAAAAGGCTATGATCTGACATCATGTGGTTACTCGCACCGGAGTCAACCACGGCATACTTCTTTGAGGTTCTTCCTTCTCTAGAGAGAAGAGCCTTCTCCTTACTTCCAATGTCAAAGCTTTTCGTATTTACAGGGGCACTGTGCTCCTTTCTCGTCCAGTGCCTAGTCGTGCGTGCCCGACATTCGCGCTTGAAGTGGCCATATTTACCACATCCGTAACACTGGAGGTGAGCCTTGGTCTTTAAGGCTTTTTGGCTGATAGGTATATCGTTTTGTAGGACCCTTCCAAGATTTCTCTCGCAATTCAAAGAACTGTATTCTTGCAGCAGGCGTGCAGTTGTTTTCTCCCAAGAAAGATCCTTATCCGACATAGTCTGTAATGCTGTGATCACAGCTCCGTACGAGGAATCAGAGGTTCTGCCGAAACTAGCAAACAATATCGCTGTTTGCATTGATTCGTTCACTGGACTTTCCATTACTTCTAGCTGATTAAAGATATTTTCAAAGCTGTCGACGTACTCAGACATGGTTTGAGATTTTTCTTGAAAGGACTGTTGGTAAAGCTCAGTCTGTAGCTGTACTCGTGTCGCAGTGTTCTGCGTTGCATACCTCTCATGTAGCTTCTTGTACATTTGAAAGGGATTCTTCCTCTCCCCAGCCACAGTGCGCAGCGGCTTATCGCCGAGAGATTGGACCAATAAAGATTTCGCCTTCAATAACTTTGTCTTTTCATCAGGCGTCAGATCTTCTATTGCCACCCTGGCCAATTGATCGATATTCACCACTTCTAGAAGATCCCTCGACTCCAGCAAGGCTTCAAACCGCAAAGACCACAGTGTGAAGTCTTCGCCTCTCTTGGCATTGAATTTGTGAAGACGACGTGATACAAGCTCGTCATCCATCTTATCCCAGCGTAAAAGTTACGTGTACACTCTGTTGAGATCAAGTACCCCAACCCTCAATGAACGTTGGTTCCTTTTTCGCGATGCTACCACTCCTGAGACGAGAAGTGGTGTAGCTGGGGTTCTGTCTACCCTGTATTCTTTATTGGGTTGAGCGCGTTCTGCTTATATACTGTTTAAGTTGCGTGTAGCTCTACTACGGGAAAAGGGTGTTGATAGAGTTCCCATTCGGTCAATCAACTGTTCCGACGGCCACGAGGTATACGCATTTCCCTTGACAATCAGGAGCAGTATGTTGCCAACCCCCTAAGGCTTGTCGCCTTCCCTGTGTCCCATTTGTAGTGAGAGCATTATTATACCAAAGCAATCATTGTTGTACTGTATACTTGCAAGAGCATTACTGCCCGCAACAATGGCAAGCAGACAAGCGTACAAAAAGAGTGTAAGATGGTATTTGGGGACCAAAAGGCGAATTCGGAATGGAGTAACGGAGCTGATGGGATGCGGAATTCCGGAGACGGTGCTCGGTGGGCAAGGGTGCCGAAAGGGTGAAGGTGGTGAGCATTACTTATTCCACAGATGGTTTGAGGGATTTGTTGGATGTGCATTGGCAGCTGTAGATGAATGGATTTTGAGGGAAGGCGTGTTTTTGAGTCTTTGGAGCTGTTTTAGGGAGACGGAAAAGATGGTGCGGTGGAGGGCAATTGGAAAATGTGTACATTGGCTGTCGTTGTTGGTAATGAGGTTGGAATATGCGCAGCATAGTGAAGCGGAATCAGCGGAAAGGGAATGGTGGGTGACACAAGCAGGAAGCGCACTGGTAAAGATGAAGGACAGGTTTATCGAAACGAGCCACAGATGGTGATGGAGACGGGCTGGGTCAGGCAGTAACAAGGACAAGGTGGCGCAACACTTTGCGCAATAGAAGGCATCGCGAGTGTGAAGGAGTCGAATCTGACATGCCAATGATTAAGGTAATGCATAGTTGAAAGACGGAATAAAGGAAGTTGAATTATATATACATACTTCAGGCATTGACGGTCAAAAACCCCTGATCTCAGCAAGCCTTGTTGCGAGGACGAACAGTTCGTGATCATCGTCACACCAAAACTATTGCCCTCTACAATTAGCCGCAAACGCTCTCCGACGAGTGGAGCAGTTCAGTGTGAGGAAAAGACCGCTGTCGAAAGTGCTTTGATCATCATCCACAGCTTCCATATCGTGCCTTCTATCACACGAGCTTTGCTCAAAACAGGGGGCACACCTGGTAAACACTGTCTTTCGAACCCCCTTTTCGCACGTATCAAAATTGCCTGTAGCTGCAATGAGTCGTGTACACGTGTACAAAGGTCTGCACGATTGCACTCGCTGCAACAAAAGATCAGGGAGCATTGCGGCCATGAATTGGAAACGGCCAATACCGTACAGGGGCAGTCGCGAAAGACTTGTCAGTGCTGTTCGAAGTTTGAAGGTGTGGGGAATGTGTATCGGGAACTCCTGGGCAGCTGATTCTGAAAACAAGTGAGAAGGTTGCAAGAATAGAGAGATTAGAGATGAAGATGGAGATAGAGTGAAAGGGTTAAACAAGAGGATGGAACGAAGAGGAATTGGGTATAGAGGGAGAGCGAAGGGGATAGCTGATCTCTGACAGGTGGAGATGGATTACTTGACGACGATGGAAACATGCGTCTGCATGTAGACGGCGACAGGTGGATGGTGGGGTTGCGGTTGAGGTTGGGGTTGGGGTTGAGCATGGAGATCTTGTGCAACAGCGACCGGAAGAAAAGGCACAGAGGGCTTTCGAGAGCGGTTACGGCGGACGTTGACGGCGTGTGTGAGGAAGACGCCGGCGATAGTGGCTAACAGGGCGCCTAGGACACCAAGTACGGGGTCGAGCCAGGTCCAGGGCATAGAGGTTTGCGACATGGTGGTGGTAAAGAGATTTGTTGTTGTTGTTGTGTGTGTGGGTGAGGTAGCTGTAGGGCGAGAAACGGGTACAGATAGAGAAAGGGTGAGTGGATTTTGGTGCGAGAATGAGTTGAATGAGAGAGAAGATGGTCTGTGGTGATATGGGGGGTGGGCTTTATATAGCGATCGACTCGTTGCGAGGTGCAGGTGGAAGAAAGTTGGTATGTGCAAGAAAGTTGGTATGTGCAAGAAAGGCAGTTAGGTTGCAAGTGTGCAAGCACCTTTTTCGACCTATCAACGGTGCTCACTAACATTGCACCGGTGTGGGGAAAGCAGCAAAGGTGCTTGTGAGGCGATACTCGGCAGGTCATTTGTACCGCTGATAGGTCAGAAAAGGTGCTGGGGCGATAGGCCGGCGCGGCCGCTGATGGGTCAAAAAATGTGCTGGATTAGAAAGCTGTGGCGCTGTAGCGATTTGATCGAAAGCATAAAGAAAGAAGCTGGTTTACTGCAATATGGCTGTTGGCACAAGCTGAGTGCGGCGGATGATCGATCCTTAGTTGCAAAGCCGCGGAGAAGCCTTAAGTACTACCGCAAGAGAAACTAAAGTCTAGAGAGTAACAAAGACAAAGCATGAAGAAGAGTGTAACTAAGTGAAACATGGATGTTTCAGGGCAGTTCGTACAAGTGAATCTGCATCAGCGGAAACACAGCAAAGAGAAGGTAGAAGTGAATCGAATCCCAAGTCGCGTTGAGTCAATCGCATCATAATCGGATTTCGTGTTCGTGTCACGTCACGGCACTGCATCAAACTGCAGTCACACTGGAGGCGATACATTTTTATAACCCTTTCTTCGCTAGTTCGGTAGAGGGCACTGTACGGGTTAAAGCCTTGGTTTCCAATGAAACTCCCCTCCGTGCAAGTGCGTCGGTGGTGATGATGACAATAACTCAACATGATGCTTCACATGGGAAGGATGATGAAGCGGTCCTGTTGATTGCCGCTGCCAGTATGTCTAGTTTTCAGACAAGGAAATCGAACAATTTGGAATTGCGATCATCACCTGCGCTCAGCCTTGTGAGGTTTGAGTTCTCTTGAGAGGCAAAGCGCCCTGCATGCAAAGCGGTTGCCCACTTTGCACACTGCCCGACGAGCAGTTACCGTACCCGTGTTGAATTGCCTCGTTTTTCTATAAAACACGGTTCGGCACTATGGAAAACTGGCACCTGGCCCCATTTCATTGGTTGTGGTGATCCTTTTCTGCATTTCGGTCGCGCCGTCAAACCCATGGCGGTTGCTCGTTGTTAGTGAGCACCGCTGATAGGTTGCAAGGTGTGGCGTTGAGACCCGTGTGGTTTTCTGGTTGGCGCTTGTTTCGAAGATGGGACTGGGTATTTTAACAAGTTCAAGGAAAGTAGTTCGCACACAGCGAATCCCACTTCCACTCCCACACCGCCCGCTATTCTATTAAATCCTAAGTCTTGCAGAAGCGCACACAACCGTCCGTCTTTCCCGAGCAATTCCACATCCTGACAATCTCATTTCTCTTTTTTTCCTTCGCTCACAGTAGTATAGCCGACGAGCAAATTGTATAGCTCGAGGCTTGTGTGTTGTCAGTTCCATGCAGCCAGGATCTTCAAACCGCTCTGAATAATCCCACGTTTCGCAGATAACATGGTCACCAAATAACTCCGGCTGCAAACCTCGCTGCCTGAAAACCGTATGCTGAAAACCATATGCCGACTTATGAGATAACCCAGCTTTAGGTTCTAACTGCTCTACTCACAGTGGGCGACTCCGAAAAACATAAATAGTGTACACACAAATTCCCTTGTGTATGAGTGTCGTATTTTGTGAGCTGGCACGGAAATGCATGTGACATAAAAATTTGTGTCAGACACGCAATGCTATACTTCGTACACAAAAACACATTTTGTCTCCCAAAGACCTTATCTTCTTACAACCTGCTGTTCACGGTATGTAGATATATGTCCGCTCTCCAGTACTGTACCCCACCGCACCCTGCCTGTCCTGACAGCCCTGCACACCCTCGCCCCGCCAATCGCGCGTGCCGTCTGGCGCCAGTTCCTTGCGCGCCACCGCCGGCGCCGACCTCGCCGCGCATGCACGCACGTGCCGCGCCTTTTGGCACCCCGCCCCGGAGCAACGCTCAGCCGCCACCTCGCGCGACTGCGGCGCCCTGCGCGACGACGCTGCGCCGCAAGTCGTCCCCTCCAACGCGCGTAGTGCCGCGCACCATAACGCCCGCTGCGATTGGTGGGCGGCCCGCCGATGGCAGAAAGACACAGCCGCGAGGCACGCGCAGCGGCAGCCACGCTGACACACTGTGTGCGTCCCGCGACGCGACGCACGGGAGCAGCCGCGCGCGTGCCCACGCGCACACGGGGGAGATAGCTTCCGGAAGATGTGGGGGAGAAGGGGGGGGGGGACGCACAGCGATTCGAGTTTGCGCATGATTTCTGAACGAATTTTTAAATTCGTTCAAAAAAACGCCCAACCGTTCCGCACGCGCCCCCGCTGCGCACGTAACCCGTTCGCCGCCCGCCCCCTTCCCACCGTCCCCCGCGCCGACGCCCCGCCCCGCCCCCCCGCCCGCGCCCCGCCGGAAGCCCGCGCCATGTCGTCGCCCGTCTACGTCTCCGCGTCCAAGCGGCTGCTGAAGTTCCCGCTGCCGCCGCCGACGCCGCCGGACACGCTCTCGCTGACGAGCCGCCACGCCGCGCAGGTCGCCTTCAAGGTGAAGTCCACCAACTAGTCGCGCTACATCGTGCGCCTAAACGTCGGCCTCATCGCGCCCGGCGCCACGCTCCCCCTCCACATCGGCCTGCAGGCACACCTCGGCGACAACGTGCAGTATTGACAACTATCGACAAATGCGAAGGGACCAAGTCTGTCATGCCAATGATTGACGTTGTGCCTAGATCAAACCAAAAATGCAACGAAGCTCTACTTTGTTATATGTAGTCACGGGCGTGTGAGGTGTTTGAGAGCCAGTGCGTGCCGGGCATGTCGGCAAACACGTCCCCAACTGTACGGCGTATAACCTCTGGCACTTGTTCCTCCCGAATGCGTGTATTTGTTCTTGTCTTTTCTTTTTACTTGGCCGCCTTCCTTTACGATTTGCCCGCGAGCCAACAGCACTACTTCTGCTAAACTGTGGCGCCTCTCCCCACGAAGAATTGTCAGCAATATTGGGCGAGGGCGGGACAGAACAAATATTGCATCACAGCAATGCAGGAGGAGGTAGTACTTGTGATCTATCACGCTTTACTCTCAGATTAACGATGCCACCGTAAAGCATCGCAAAACAGGGTCTTGTCCTCATATGAGCCTCATTAGTTTCCTCACAGAAAGGCCCGGGTCAAACGAGGAAGCATGCAGTTCGAGACAACCAACCCTGCATGACGTGAGCCACTCAACAGCAGTGCTAAAACGTTCGCCAGAATCTGTGGACAGATTCTGGCGCTGACATCAGGAACTGCGGGAAACCTTTACAGTACTCTAAGATTTACAATTCCAAAATCTAGAAAAAGCTACTTTTTACGGCTTGGCCCCAATACCCCTCTCGTCCACCACCACTACCACCACCCCACTCTCGCCCTCCTCCCTCTCATCCACGGGCGGCACCTCCCTCGGCCCGACCTCGCCCACAAACCTCTGATGCGGCCTGGCAATGCGCCGGTCCGGGTCGTCCAGAAACTCGTTCCAGTGCGCCACCCACCCGCCGCACCTGGCGAGCGCGAACAGCGCAGGGAAATACCCGGGCTCGAACCCCATCGCTTTGTACACGAGCCCCGAGTAGAAGTCGCAGTTGGGGAACAGCTTGCGGCTCGCAAAGAACTCGTCCTCCAGCGCCGCCCGCTCCAGCGCCACCGCCACCTCGACCAGCGGCTCGTCGCTCTCGACCCGCGCGAACACCTGGTGCGCCACGTCCCGGATGATCCGTGCCCGCAGGTCGTAGTTGCGGTACACTCGGTACCCGAACCCCATCAGCTTCTCCTGCTTGCCCTTGACGCGCGCGAGGAACAGCGAGATCCGCTCCACGCTCCCGACCCGCTGCAGCATGCGGGATTGACAAGATGAGGGTGCAAGGTGGTTAGCAATGTGATGCGGGGCAGGTGGAGTTGAGGAAGATGGAGACATGGGCGCCAGCGTCGGGGCCGACGCGACGCGAGGGAGAGGGTCGGACGCGGACCGGGGAGAGTGGCGAGACGTCGGGGCGGGGGAGGCAGGTGAAGGTGATCTTCGACGGCGGCAGGAAACGGTGCGAGGAGTTAAAAATTGTTTACTGTGCAGGTGTTTGATGCAAAGGTAGAGGGGATCTACAAGTAAGTGATGACAGAGAAGATATGCAAGGTAGAGACGAAGGTAGACAAAACGAGGGCGCGGCATGGACAGTGAGTGGCACGAGCTGTTGGACTGCAATGCTTGCAAGTCGAGACAAACATTGTGGAGATCGTATTCGATTTAGCAATCCGGAGCGGGTCCGGGAGTGTCGAAAGAAATGAAAGTGTTGATGCCGTCGCTGGTGACAGGAGGGTCAGGGTCGGATGGCGACGGTGGGTCTTGAGTTGCCGGAACGGGAGAGGGGGTTGACGACGATCTTCGACGGTGGCAGGCGTCAAAAGCTCTGTGGAGGAAAATGCCGAGGACATTGGCGAGGATAGGTATGACGAGGCCCAAAGTGGGATTGAACCAGGCCCAGAGAGAAGAGTGGTCGGCCATAGCTGGCGGTCGGTTTTGCGATGAGGAAGGAGGGAGTGCACAGTGGGCTAGCGGGCATGGGAGGGAAGGGGAGGGGGGGGCAGAGGACAGGTTTT
>NW_005179252.1:82703-84722 GCF_000350225.1 Chondrus crispus
GTAGGCTTATATGTGGTACGGGTGGGATCGCTGCGTCTCCTCTCCGCCCCCTTCCCCCCCTTCCCCCCGCGAATCTTCCGTAAGCAACCCCCACGTGTGCGCGTGCGTCCGTTTGACGCCCACGCGCTGTCCGTCCGCGGCTCGACGCGCGGCCGGCTGCTCCCGCGCAGCACGGCACGTGTCGCACGATGCGTTAACGTGACTGCCGCTGCACGTGCCACGCGGCTGTGTCCGCGGGCGTTATGATGCGCGGCACTGCATGCGCTGGAGGGGACGACTGGCGGCGCAGCGTCGTCGCGCAAGACGCCGCAGTGGCGCGAGGTGGCGGCTGAGCGTTGCTCTGGCGCGGGGTGGCAAAAGGCGTGGCATGTACGTGCATGCGCGGGCGGAGGTCGGCGGCGGCGGCGGCGCGCAAGGAGCGGCGGCGGACGGGGCGCGCAATTGGCGGGGCGAGTCGCCATGACAGGCAGGGCGCCGAGGAGGTTGACCAATGCGTGTAAACAAATGGATTACTCTCATAAGTGTAAACGTGCGGAGATTCGTGGGCAATGCGCGTAAAATGCGTGTAAAGTGTAATTTAAACGCGTGGGTGCGTGAGCAATGCGTGTAAAACGCGCGAATGCGTGTAAAACGCGCGGGTGCGAATGCTGATTTTGGTTTGACTCTAGAGAGGGGGGCCCTGGGCCCTCTAGCAGTGTTCCTCAAACGTCGTTGAGTTGGGAGCCCAGTTGCCCCATACCCGGATGGTGTAGACCGGGATGCGAATCGCGGCTCCCTCCCCTCGTGTCGCGCCTAACATCACTCTGCCTTTCCTTTCTGTCTTTTTTCACCCCACCGGCCTCCAGCGCACCTCTCAACCGCCACGCGCATGCACGCGGGGGGCTGACATGCTACAAGGGGTACCGCTTGAATCATGCTTGTTGCACGAGCGACCAGAGGCGTTGTCCGGGGGCGTCGACGATAAAGAGAGAGCTCAGCAGATTTTGTGTCAGTGTCTCAGATGATTCTGGCGAGTGTGGAAGGGTCCTTGGGATAACTGCTGACGGAGAAAACTGGTGAGGGTGTGGAGTGACAACGGAAAGCGTGTTAAACGCAATGGGGGTGGACGCTGGCCTAGATATATTCCCGGGGCGGATGTACGGCATTGCTCCCTCCTCAAGATACCGTACACAGATACGTAGAGATGAACTGTGATGAATTAAGCAGCCGACCAATCAACGTACAGTATCAAGTGTTTCCGCCCGCCGTGGTGTCATGATAAACGTGTAAAGCTACTTTACTGTAGCGAATTGATCTGGGGGCTGTAAACACGGCCTTAATTCAATGTTAATGAGATTATTTATATATATATCCAGGCGTCACAATGAACGCGTGTGCCACTCACTCTTTTTTTAGAAAC
The DNA here is from genome assembly GCF_000350225.1 of Chondrus crispus. Lineage (NCBI taxonomy): Eukaryota > Rhodophyta > Florideophyceae > Gigartinales > Gigartinaceae > Chondrus > Chondrus crispus. The sequence continues at coordinate 84,103 of NW_005179252.1, forward strand.
ACTAGAAACTTCCGTCCGACGGCGAACCGAACATAGACTGAAAGTATGGCAGCATATCTTAAAAACGCACAGATGGGTGAAGAGAAAAACACCTGTCGACCATACAGTCCGTCACTGAAACTTGTTTATGTAAGAAAGTTTCGGTGACGGACTGTCCGGCCGCATGTAAAGTTTAAAGTTTAAACAGGCCCCCGGACGTGGCGTCGCCGGCGCACTGCGCGGCTGGCGCTCGCCGCGTTGTGATTGGGCGGTGGCCGAGTCCTGCCCCAGTCGTACGGCCAATGCGGGGCAGAACGAATGAGGCGGTGCGTCTTCTGTAATGCTGTTCTAATGACAGCACACCCGGAGCGTGGCCCCCTCAGCGGCGCTGAGGCTCAGCGGTCACCGCGGTGGGGTCACTGCTCAGCGGTGGGGTGGGGTGACCGCTCAGCGGGGCGGCGTCATCAGCGTATCACCTCGAGCACCTTTCTTCCTTTTTGACCTATTAGCGGTGCAAATGACCTGCCGCGTATCGCCTCAAGCACCTTTTTTGACAACGGTGCTCACTGACATTGAGCTACTGCTCTTGCATACTGTACATGCAACCTAACTGCCTTTCTTGCATACATGCAACCTAACTG
>NW_005179252.1:84869-87701 GCF_000350225.1 Chondrus crispus
ACAGCTACTTCACCCACACACACAACAACAACAAATCCCTCCACTACCACCATGTCGCAAACCTCTATGCCCTGGACCTGGCTCGATCCCGTACTTGGTGTCCTAGGCGCCCTGTTAGCCACTATCGCCGGCGTCTTCCTCACACACGCCGTCAACGTCCGCCGTAACCGCTCTCGAAAGCCCTCTGCGCCTTTTCTTCCGGTCGCTGTTGCACAAGATCTCCATGCTCAACCCCAACCCCAACCTCAACCGCAACCCCACCATCCACCTGTCACTGTCTACATGCAGACGCATGTTTCCATCGTCGTCAAGTAATCCATCTCCACCTGTCAGAGATCAACTATCCCCAACGATCTCCCTCTATGCCCAATTCTTTCTTCTTTCCATCCTCTTGTTCAACCCTTTCACTCCATCTCCATCTCTAATCTCTCTCTTCTTGTAACCTTCTCACTTGATTTCAGAATCAGCTGGCCGGGAGGTCCCGTTACACATTCCCCACACCTTCAAATTGCGAAAGGCACTGACAAATCTTTCGCGACTGCTCCTGTACGGTTTTGGCTGTTTCCAATTCATGGCCGCAATGTTCCCTGATCTCTCGCTACAGCGAGTGCATTCGTGCAGACCTTTGTACACGTGTACACGACCCATTGCTGCTACAGGCAATCTTGATAAGGCCAAAACCCCCTGATCTCAGCAAGCTTTGTTGCAAGTACGGACAGTTCGTGATCATCGTCATACCAAAACTATTGTCCCTCTACAATTAGTCGTAAACGCTCTCCGACGAGTGGAGCAGTTCAGTGTGAGGAAAAGACCGCTGTCGAAAGTGCTTTGATAATCATCCACAGCTTCCATATCGTGCCTTCTATCACACGACCTTTGCGCAAAACAGGAGGCACACCTTGTAAACACTGTCTCTCGAACCCCCTTTTCGCACGTCGATGCCTGAAGTATGTATCTATAATTCAACTTCCTTTATTCCGTCTTTCAACTATGCATTACCTTAATCATTGGCATGTCAGATTCGACTCCTTCACACTCGCGATGCCTTCTATTGCGCAAAGTGTTGCGTCGCCTTGTCCTTGTTCCTGCCTGACCCAGTCCGTCTCCATCACCATCTGTGGCTCGTTTCGATAAACCTGTCCTTCATCTTCACCAGTGCGCTTCCCGCTTGTGTCACCCACCATTCCCTTTCCACTGATTCCGCTTCACTATGCTGTGCATATTCCAACCTCATTACCAACAACGACAGCCAATGTACACATTTTCCAATTGCCCTCCACCGCACCATCTTTTCCGTCTCCCCAAAACAGCTCCAAAGACTCAAAAACACGCCTTCCCTCAAAAGCCATTCATCTACAGCTGCCAATGCACACCCAACAAATCCCTCAAACCATCTGTGGAATAAGTAATGCTCACCACCTTCCCCCTTTCGGCACCCTTGCCCACCGAGCACTGTCTCCGGAATTCCGCATCCCATCAGCTCCGTTACTCCATTCCGAATTCGCTTATTGGTCCCCAAGTACCATCTTACACTCTTTTTGTACGCTTGTCTGCTTGCCATCTCCCGAAACATCAGCGACTGCTCTAAGTTATCTAACTTTCTTAGTAGCACCTCCGATCGCAAATCCATCAAACCGCTTTCTACAAGTTCACTTGTCCTCCCGATCGTCCCCATTTGCGTCCACACATAATCCTTGGTTGCTGTCTCCATTTCCTTAACCGATACCTTATAGTGAAAGGGGCCTGGCTGATCCAGCATCAGTACCGCTTCCTTGTTTTCGCTCATACACATCACCTTAAAGATGTAACGCGGCACCACACGCCCAAGAGCTCCTATCTTCGCTGCACCACCACCGCTCCCTGGGTATGCTACAGCTATGAAATCTCCCTTGCTCGTTTTTGCACGCATCCTCAACCGACAGCCAATACTGTATTCACATTTTCCAATTCACGATCTTCACGATCTTCACGATCTTTTCCCCCCAGAACAGCTCCACGTCTTCAAAAACACAGCTTCCCCCAAAATCCCCCCATCTGCAACTGCCAATTCATACCCAACAAATCCCTCAAACCATCTATGAAATAAATAATGCTCACAACCTTCACCCTTATGGTAGGTACCCTTGCCCAATGATCATCGTCTCCGGAATTCCACATCCTATCAGCTTCGTTAAACCCATCCGGATTCGCTTTCTGCTCGTCCGGAAACATCTTACATTCTTTTCGTACGCTTTTCTGCTTGCCATCTCCCGAAACATATGCATTTGCTCCAAGTTATCTACCATTCCACGCAACACTTCCGGCCTCAAACTCATCAACCCACCCTCTGCAAGTTCACTTGTCCTCCCGATCGTCCCCATTTGCATCTACACATAGTCCTTGGTCACTGTCTCTGCCTCCTTTGGCAATAATCGGCGCGAGGGACGGTGGAAAGGGGGCGGGCGGCGAACGGGTTGCGTGCGCCGTGGGGACGCGTGCGGAACGGCTGGCGTTTTTTTAACGGGTTGAAATTGAACGAAAATCATGCGCAAATTCGAATCGCTGTACCTAAAGGGGGGGTGCTGGAGACGTCGGACAAAAACCCCAATATTAAAAGGAAAAAGTACTTGTAATTGTCAAGCAATCACCATTTTTTATGTTTTGTGACGGGGACACTCTCAGCCTGTCGTCCACTGGGACTTGGCGAAAACAACCACGGACACAGAAGAGGAGTGAGATTGAAGCGCGCGGACACTTTTGCACCTCAACCGAGCACTAAGATCGGACATTCAAGCAAATAAATAAAAAATAGAAAAGTCCGCCTATTTTGTATTTTTGGGTTGTTGCACACTT
>NW_005179252.1:87862-93666 GCF_000350225.1 Chondrus crispus
CCGCAGCTCGACGGGCGCGCGGTTGTTCCCGCACGGCGCGGCGCGTGTGGCACGGTGCGTTAGCGTGGCTACCGGTGCGTGTGCGTCGCGGCTGTGTCGTTGTGCCTCACGGCTGTGTCGCAGTGAGAGTCGCGGCTGTGTCGCTGTGCGATCGGCGGGCCGCCGGCCAAGCGCGGCACTGCATGCGCTGGAGGGGACGACTGGCGGTGCAGCGTCGTCGCGCAAGGCGCCGCGGTCGCGCGAGGTGGCGGCTGAGCGTTGCTTTGGCGCGGGGCGGCAAAAGGCGTGGCATGTATGTACGTGCATGCGCGGCCGGAGGTCGGCGGCGGCGGTGGCGTGCAAGAACTAGTGGCGGACGGCGCGCGCGATTGGCGGGGCGAGTCGCCATGACAGGCGGGGAACGATGGGGTACAGCACAGGAGAGGGGACACGTACTATGTACATTGCGTGTACAGCAGGCGGCAAGGGGATAAGGTTGTGTTGGTTTACCTTGCTGTGTTGGGTTAACGTGTAATGCTTATAAAGCTTGTAAAGGTTGTAAAGCTGTGGTAAAAGGGAGTGCCTCATGGGCAGGAGACGTGTGGAGAGGGATTGTGCATCTTGCATGAAGGCTGTCCTGTGACATGGCATCGGCCCCCCTTTGATCTCGTGAAAAATAAACATAAACAGAGTGAGCGCTGCGGTCGCTCTCGGGAACTCGCATTTTGGCCACCACGGCGCTTGGCAGGGAGATTCAAGAATACAGTGAACCATGTTTTATTTTTATTTTTATGAGTGAGCGCTGTGTATTGATGCCCGGTTGATGATGATGGTGTTAGAAAAAAATTATCTCACCCCGGCATTGTTATCCGGATCACATCTTAATGTTTTTGTTTTCTATGGCTGCTTCGCAAGTGGCTGTATTACCTTCATGGGGTTTCCTTTGTTTGTATGGACTTTTTAGTGATGATTTTATCGTCGCTTTTGAGCAAGACGATGCTGTCCTCAAGCGATCCTTCACGACGTGTTTTGGACTCCTAAATGGTTGTTGAGATAGTATAAAATGGGCACCCATGCAATCCCAGTAGGGAAAGGGCAGCTCAGAATAAGACATTTTTTTTCTGAATATTATTCAGCACCTCTAACCGTCAAGGGATCTAGTTTTTTCTTTAATTTTAAAGAACTTAGGATTTTTCAACTATTTTCACACTGTGGTTCCAAAAAAAGCGGGTTTATTCTATAATAAGATATGCTACTTGTAAACACAAGTCTCAAAGGAGAAGATGGTGGCATGGATGTGCCAGGACTAACATGTATGAGAAAGTGGTGTTTCTTTCCTAAGAATGTATGCGTGTCTTGGTCATCGAAGAGGAAAGGTAACGTCGCTCCGGTCAGTGGCCTATGAATAGTGATTTGTTGTTATGAGAGAGCGGGGAAGAAAGTCATTTTGAAAGGGCCACTCCTAAGGAAGGGCAGGAAGCTGCACCGTGACGGCATTTTAGACGGACATGGCTACTGTCTGAAGAAATGATCTGATAAGTGCTGCATCATAGGTTGGTACGAGGAGGGTGGCAGAGCTGAGTTCAGGAGTAATAGTAATGGTAATCAAAGGAGCGTAGTCTCAAGAGTGTTTTAAAAGGGTGGAGTGGTCGATTATTGCAAACAAAACATTTGAGGCAAGTGAAATTTTCACTCCTGGGTCTACGTGCCAATCGTGCCAAACACATTATGAAATGCAACTGTAGTGTGTTTTGGTGGGATTAGGGGATTTCAACTATCGCAATTTCTTGTTGATGTCTCCCTCGAAGTGTTTTTCTACATTGCGACGGCCCATCCCTGCATAAAGCAGTTGGCATTCCCCGCTACCAGTTGTGCGGCATGTCGTTGGAAGAGAAACTCGCGAGACTTTGAGCTGTCTCAGGGGGGATCTTAGCTCACGAGACAATAACTGTTGCAGTAGACCAACATCGCAAATGCTGTATAGCCTTCACAAGCAGTTGTGGGGCAGCAAGGGAAGGCGATCGTGAATTTTGATGACCGTGTTATCTGCAGAACGTGGGATTATTCGAAATAGCTATTCCCCCCGGGCATGCATCCCCACCAATCCCGTCACAACCATCCCGGACGAATCTTCGTGTTTCGCCTCATCTGGACATGAGACAGTTCGCTGACAAGCGCGCTGACAACCAAATTGTTGCGCCTGGGCTCAAGCTTTGTCTACCGGCTGACGGGTACATACGCACCGTGACAGCCGCGACAAACGGGGCCAAACGTAATGTTACTCAAAAGGGCGTAAATATTGTCGTTTTATTGTCTCCTTGTGGAATTTGCCACTAAAATGGAGAAATTCGAGGGAAAACTGCCGACGACCGGCAGTTCTTTACTGTACGAGAGTCGGTGAACGACTCTGTGGTGCAAGGAACGATAACCGAGTTTACTGAGGGAGTCGGACCGTGTGCGACTAAGAAGGGGAGCGGCGCCGGTGGCGGCGGCGCTGCCTGGGGAGCTACATCTGTGCTACGTGTGTGCGTGGTACAGGTGTGTGAGCTGTGCATGGGAATCATGACAGTGAATCATGACAGAGGGCGCAGGACGGCCGCATAGCGACATAAATTGGACATGGGAATCATGACACTCCCCCCGTCGCTGTGTGGTCGTGCTGCGCGGGGGGTGGGGGGGCGGCGGCGACGATTTGGAGCTTCGCCGTGAGCTTTCGGAACGGCTCCGATCGTAGCGGCTTCGTGAATATATCCGCGAGCATGTCTTCGCTCGGGACGTGCTTCAGGACGATGTTGCCGTTGCGTGCGTGATGGGACAAGAAATGATGCCGGAGATCAATAAACTTGGGGCGTTTGGTCGGCCCCGTGTTTCGTGCGACGCGAATGGCAGATTGGTTGTCCATGAAGAAGGGGGTGGGGTGGGGGCTGAGCATGCGGATATCTTGGAGGGTCCGGCGAAGCCATGCAGTTTGTTGCACTGCGGCGGTGGCGGCAATGTATTCCGCCTCGCACGTGGAGAGGGCCGTGATGCTCTGTTTCATAGATGCCCAGCATATCGGAGTGCCATTGTATAGGTGGACGATGCCAGATATTGATTTCCGGTCGGTGACATCTGCCGCGTGGTCGGCGTCCGAGTATGACGTGAGCAGGGGGGTGTTGGAGATGGGTTTGTCAGCGGTGTTACTGACTTGCAGGGGGATGTTAGCAGCGGGGAAGAGGAGCCCGTGCTGGGGAGTGTGACGGAGGTACCGGAGGACGCGTTTGAGGGCATTCCAGTGCCGGGTTGTCGGGGCTTTGGCGGCGACGGACAGGCGGTTGATGACAAAGTAAATGTCTGGGCGCGTGGAGTCGGCGATGTATCTCAGGTCACCGAGTATTTGTTGGTACTCTTTCAGTTGGGGGTGTTTTGAAAGAGGCTCATCTTGGTCCGTGGGTCCGTGGAGGCGGATTCCGTCCTGGTACGGTGTGGGCTTACCGTTGGCGATGTGCATCTCTGCTTTTCGCAGGATGCATGCGGTGGCGGTGGGCTGGGATATGTGCAGCGCGCCGTTGGCGGTGCGCTGTACTGTCCATCCGAGCAGCGTGCGGGGTTCACCGAGGCGCTTTATGGTGTACGCCTTTGTCAGCAGGTTTGCGAAATCGTCGAGCAGCGCTTGTGTGGTCGCTGTGACGGTAAAGTCGTCCATGCTGATCGCCACGAATGTGGCCGAGGAGGGGGATATTTTGTGGAAGAGGCAGGTGTCTGCCTCGGATTGGTGAAAGCCATCCTTGGTGAGGAGGCCGAACACGGCTTGCAGGTATGTGAATCCTGCTTGCGGGGTGCCATAGAGGTTCTTGATTAGTTTACCTCCTTTGCATTTGTGCTTGTACGTTCCGTCGAAGCGGGGGTGCTGACGGACGTATACAGGCTTTTCCCCATTGTGGTCGAAGTCCTCGTGGAGGTACGCGGCCTCAATGTCGATGTGTTCAATGAGGAGGTTGTGGGCTGCGGCAATGGCGAATAGCAGGCGTACCGAGGACTTATCTGCCATGTAGGTTGTAGTACGTTCGGGATCGTAATGAACGTTTGGCAGCATTGTGTCTCCTCGAGCCGCGCAGCGCGCTTTTCGTTTCGTGACGTTGCCGTTTTTGTCGCGCTTGTAGCGGTACCCCATCGTAAGGGGAATGAGGCGCGTATTTCGCGGGAGTAGGTGGTCGGGTGTCCACTGTATGACGCGCTTTGTGTCGAGCGCATCGAGCTCCTGGTTGTGAGCGGTGGACCAGAGGTCTGCATCGGGGTATTTTCGTGCTTGCCCGCGGTTGAGGGGGGCAGGGGTGGAGACCGATAGCTCGTCTGGTGTACGGTGGGGGGTGTGCGCCTTGAAGGCGGCGGCGGAGGTCATTTTGGGGTCTTGTGTGCGGAAGTAGGGGTGGAAGTCCACTGTGCGTATGCGGTGAGTTTTGCTCGTGTTGACGTCCAGTGCCATGATGTGGCGATCGTCGGTAGGGTAGAGGTACCGTACGGTGCGGGAGCGTGAGTGCAGCTTGGAGAGGGTTGTGGTGCGCTGGCGGGGGTCAGGGGTGGTGCCTAATTGTCCAAAGATGTGAAATTGGGTGATTTGTGGCACCGATTGGTGCCATTGGGTGGCGGGGAGGGCGTGTGTGCTGTGATGCATGGTGTGATTGTATTTAAATGTTGCATCTCGCACTGCGTCCTCCCAGTGGTGTTGAGGGAGCTCACTGTGATGCAGAGCAGCTCGAGCTGCATTCAGTAGTGTACTGTTGATCCTCTCTGCGAGGCTGTTCTCTTGAGGGGTGTAGGGGATGGTGGGAGAGTGGCTTGTGTTGTGCTTGGTGTATGTTTGGATGGCTGTGGCAGAGAGGTACTCGAGTGCGTTATCGGTGCGTATGATTCGGGGTTGGTGGCCCGTTTGCTTGTTGATTGCATTTAGGATGAAATCGAGGCGTTGTGGTGTTTGCGCACGGTTTGGCAGAAAGTCGGTAATGAGGTACCGTGTCTTTGTGTCGAGGACCGTTAGGATGTATTTGTTTTGCTGGTGAGAGGGGGGTGCAATCGGGCCACATATATCACTACTAAGTGAGAAGCCCGTTGGGTAGTGGTGGGCAGTCGGCTTGTGTGGGCGAAGTCGTTGCTTGGCGTGCGCACAACTTGAGCACGTGATACGTGGGGCGTAACGTGCGAGGGAGGGTGGGATGTTGGGGAGCAGTCCTTGTCGTGCCATGGTTTGGATGGTGGCAGGTCGCACATGGTTTAGTACCATGTGCCAATGATGGAATGCGTGCTCTAGTGCCTCACCGTGTTTGGACGGGGGGGTCGGGGCGGGGTTCGTGAGAGGCCTCGGCGCTTCGTGTCTGCTGTGGGAATTGGGGGGCGGGGTGGTTGCCTTGGAGGGGTGTGGGGTGGTTTTGTTGCGGGCGCGAGCTGTTTATGATGGTTGCGGTGGTGGGGCGGAAGACGACGGCTCCATATTGGCGGGCGATGTCGTTGACAGAGACGAGGTTTTTTTTGATGTCCGGGTTGGCGATAGCCGGGAGTGATAGGACTTTATTCCTGTTCGTCGTGATCTGGATTGTGCCGGCATGGGTGGCGGACGACGTCGATGAGGTGGCCGTGTTAGTAGTCATGCGCGTGGTGAGGGGGCGCATTGGTGGAGTTGCCTGTGTGACATGGGTCGGGCTTGCGCCTGAGTCTAGAATGTATGTCATACCGTCGGTATTAACCTGGTCCATTGTGGTTTGGAAGGCGTTCGGGTCTTCGTTGTGGTGGGGGTCTGCCGTGGCTGCCAATTGTGCTTTGGCGGGGCGGCGGGTGCGTGGTTGAGGTGG
>NW_005179253.1:0-37457 GCF_000350225.1 Chondrus crispus
CGATTAGCCGCCACAGACGCACGCGGAATCCCGCGCGCGTCACCGCAAGCCCCGCGCCGGAAGACCCGGCGCAGGAGGAGGCGACGTCGCCACAGATGCACGCGGAACCCCGCGCGCGTCACCGCAAGCCCCGCGCCGGAAGACCCGGCGCAGGAGGAGGCTGACCCGCCGAAAGGACTACCCCACGCGGCGGTGGCCAAACGGCTTGGCACCCCAGTGCCTACCCGCTGGCGAGGGACGGAACCCAGCGCGTAAATGCCGTTTGGGGACGACCTCACCGGGGCTCCAGGGCACTGTAGGCCACGTGTTGCGCGAGCGGCATACACCGCCCGGCACGTGTGGCCGCTGGCCCATGGAGGCGGTTCAAGACGCCTCCGACCCCGGGGGGTGCCCAATCGGAGCTCGTCAACGCCCTGAAAAGGCCACCCGCCGCGGGGCGGTAAAATCCGGTCAAAATTGCCCACCGGATGGGGGTCCTCCACTGTCGCGGGGGTAACTGGAGGAACCACCCCGCGACCACTTCCGGCACCCACCGCGCGGAGTCTCACCGGCATGAGCCAGAGGGTAACCCGGCCGCCACGAGGACAACCGGCGAACAGGTGTGGGGAAGTGGCGCTGTAGTGGCGTCCGAGCCCTCGCCTACCGAGACGGCGGAGCCACGGCTGGGGGTGCCACGGGCCGGGAGGCGCCGGAGCCCCCGCCGAGCGGCGAGCCCCCGCCGCGGATGCGCGAGTGGTGCTTCACACGACCACGGCCCCGCGCCGGACCCGACCGGCGCGGAAGGGCTACAGTACCGAACGGGAAGGGCAGTGAAGAAGAGAAGGAAGAAGGACAGGAGGCGCGCAATTTACTGGAACGGACGGGACCTGGTCCCCGGAGGCGGTTCGCTACTCTCACCGCCTCCCCCGCTGGCATCACTCGCGACGCTGGCGTTTGGCAGAGGGCTCCGCCCCCCGCGCCGCCGCGCTGGCGGGATCAGTGTCGACGGTACCGTACGGTCTCTTCGCGGACACTTGCTCGCTCAAGACGGCGAGGTGGTCCTGTGCCGAACGGATCCGCGCCATCGTCTCACTGCGCAGGAGATCCTCGCCAGTGTCGCGCTGGCGGATGGCGAACTGCAAGCCGGCCACCCGCGCCCTGAGCTGGGTCGCCTCGACTAGCCAGGTGCGCGCAGACTCCAAAGCCGCCGCAAGGGTGGTCGGTGCAGGGACCCCCGCGTAGCCACACTCCGTCTGCAGAGCGCGCAGGGCGGCCTGCGCGTCCGGAACCAAGACGGGGGCTTCGTCTGCTGGCGCCTCACTCGGAGCCCCACCGGCCGCCATCGAGGGGGTCTGTGTCCCCGTCGCGGTCATTTCGCTGACGGGGAAACCGGCAGGGCCCGGCACCGATCCGGTAGCCACCGCAGGGAGGTTGCCCCCCGCAGGCTCGACAGAAGGAGCCTTGCGAGCGGCCCCCACCGGGGCGGGGTCCGTTACCGGCACTTCCGTTACCGGCACTTCCATGACCGGTGTGTCCGTGGCCGGCGCTGCCGCGATCACAGGCGGAGAACCCGCAGTGATCGCGTCTCCCATCGTGGGAGGCGTCGAGGGACCGACTGGAAGGCCCTCTCCAAGGGCAGGGTCCCCCCGCATCAGTAGGACCGACTCGGTTGACGCGGGCAGAGACCCGACGGACGGCCCGGCGGGGGTCCCGGCGGAAGCAACCGCGGCGCCCCACCCGTCACCGGAGGCGATGACCGCCCCGTACGACGGCGACCCGTGGTCGGGCAGGGGGTCGTACCAGTGGTCGGCCTCCGCCGACGTGCCATCCCAATGCGGCATCCGCAGGGAACAGCCGCGGGCCCAACTGTACCACACGAAGTCGCGGCGCTCCGGGAGGGACCAGTCCAACCGTTCGGAAAAATCGAGGATGGCCTCCGCGCCAACCGGGTCGAACGACGTCCCCTCGAGGATGGCGGCCACCCCGACCGATCGGATGAGCTGCAGAAGCCCCGCCGACAAACGGAAGAGAGAGCCTCGCTCGCCGGGCTCGTTCCCGGTCCGGCTCGCTAGGCGAGGGTCCGGGCACTTGGTGAAGAACGGGAGGCCGTCCCGTGCGGCGTGTAGGAAACACAGCAACGCCAGGACGGCCCACTCCGAGAGCAGGATGGCGTCGATCAGTCGACCCATCCCGGGCGTCGCTTCTCGCCCGAAGGAACCGTCCGGCATCCACCGCGCTGCGGCATAAGCCAGCACGCTGGGCGTGGGTACGCAGAGGTACTGCGGAGCTTCCAGATTGCTCCAACCGCTCGGTAGGGCTGGGTATAGCTGCCCCCTGGCCCCTGTGGGCACGGCGAAGAATTCCGTCGTATGCCACATGTGGAAGTACGCATCGGCGCGGCGGCACCGCAGCCGGCTCTCCTTGGCGGAATTCTCGCCCCACCGCACACGGTTAGCCACGCTGTACCACCGGTCGAACGGGCGGGGGAATGCCACCAACTGCACGTGGGGCTTAGGATCCACGTCCCCGCCGAACCTCTCGAAGAGGTCGAACAACCGCGAATGGTACCGGTCCTCCCCCGCACAGCGGATGTACAGGAGATCCGAGCGGGAGTCCGCCATCACGCGGTGGGGCACGTGGACCCAGCGGGTCCTCCAAGCGGCCGCGCGGTTGTCTTGGCGGATTCGACCGCGAGGGGAGGGCGTACGGATACCCCGTCGCCTGGGGATGGCCCCAAACCGAGCGGCATCGGGGAAGGCCGTCGCGATGTACGCCTCGGCGGACATCGGCGGCTGCGCCTGTGAGGGGTTGCGACCGCCTCGGGGAATCCGGTGGTCTAACTCGGCCCCGGGTAGCAAACCCCGCACGGCACGTACACCCGTCCGGAGCCAGCTGGACGGCGGAGCCTCGGTCGCCGGGGGCGTGGCCGCGTACGGATCCGGCGGTACCGGGTGGTTATCCGCGCCGGCCGTCGCCTGCCCCGCGGCTACAGCCCAGTCGGGGGACCGTCTCAGTACGGTCGTCTCGCCGACGTGGGGAGCCGGGGCGGAGCGCAGAGGGCGCGGCAGGGGACCTTGGACGGCGGTAGGGCCGCGCGAGGGAAGGACCCCCGCGCCCGAAGCCCACACCCGCGGAGCCGCGATGCTCGTCGCGTTTCGACCCCCGGGACCCGCCGCCAGCGCCGGGTGAAAGGTCGGTACCGGCGCGGCTGGCGCCGCAGGGGGCTGAGCCCGAGGGGGGCGACCCCGCTCGGATGATCGGTTATCCATGCGGGGGGAGGACGGTAGGAGGGGGCGAGATTTGGAAGTGGAGGTAATGGGGTGCGTGGTGTGAAGTGAGGTGGGAGAAAAGGAAAGCGAAAGGGGACCCATTGCCGCGCCAGGGGATCCGACGCGGTTAAATACCAAAAACTCCATGGGCTCCCCCATGGAGTTGGCCGCAGCCCGCCCGCGCCCCCGTGGTCGGCGCGGACTTCTCCGTACGGATGGGACACCCTGCCAGCCGGTCATGTCAACCCCCGGCCGCGACGAGGACGTGTCGCGAAGTAAGGAAGGGGGTCTGTGGTACAACTCCACACCGCGACCCCCGGTGGGAGATGAGAACCCCCGAGACGGGCGGTTACTACTGTAGTAATCGTGCACGCGCCCGCTGCGAGCACAGTAGTACCTCCACGGCGTACACGTGACACAACCGTTGGCGCCGGCCGTGGCCACGGGCACACGTGTGCGACCATCCGGTAAGTAATTAGCAATTAGTGGTTAATGGCACAAATTAGCCAATTTAGTACAGTAGCTGGTATACAGTATGTAACAGCTACTGTAGCGGGACAGGTGTCCTGGCGTCCCACTGAGGGGTTAAGACCAGGGGCACCTGCCCCGTTCCAGTAAACGGGGGCAGACTCGCTTCCCTTCCCTTCACGGCTTTTTGCTAACTCCGTCCGGTTTTACCTCTAAGTCTCAGGCTTCTAACCCGTGACCGGCCGTCCGGATCTGACACCACCGACCGGCTGCGCGTCACCGGCCACGTGAGCCTTCCCTCTTTTCGAGTCCTTCCGTACGGTTCGCGCTCGCGTGGGTTACCCAGCGTCGCGCGCTCCCTTACCTCTAACCCCCCTCGTTCCGAGTGGTCGGGACGAAGGTAGTTATACCACAGGACTCATTTTTTCCAAAACGCAGACCACAATATGAACTATGAAACACTTTGCGAATTGATGAGACAAGAGTATGACTCGGATGCGCGCCAACTCGATGTGCAGTCTGAATTGGAAAAACTAAGAATCGAGAAGTTCATGTCTGAAAAAGAGATTACAACGACTTCCCACGGCCTGACGTCGCTAGTTGATCATATTAACTCCTTGGCCCCGCAATGCCCGAAACAATTTCGACATGATTCTAACAAGACAAGGTTCCTCAGAGCAGCAGTCGTGGGACACCCTTGGGCATCCCGCGCAATAAGCCAGATCACAACCCTGAAATTTACGTTTCACATCTTTGTCACGGCCTTGCAAGAAGGTATTCAGTTGCATGAAGAAGAGTCCAAGCATGACAATTCAACTTTGCTACCAACCAATTACCAAAGATATGGACGCGAGCCGCCGTGATTTCAACCGTTCCTTTGGAAGATCTTTTCATCCCAAGAAAAACCCGATCGGTAGGGACAACAAAATTTTACGCTGCAGTAACTGCGGAGCTGATGATCATCTTCGCCGCAATTGTCGCACTGGAAATGTGATGTCAAGAATCCAAAGCCGTATTCGCAATGGCGTTCCAGCTGTGCATGTCGTACAAGAAATTGCTGCCGATCTGCAAGAAATTCTGGATTGGAAAACCACGACCGCTACCGCTGAAGAAACGCATCACTCACGACACACCGCCGACGATGATGCAGATCATTCCGCGCACGTGAGCGAATCTGAAGACGAGAGTAAAAAGCTCATGCTCAATGAGTCCGACGTGCACCTTCTGCGCGAACTGGAATCCAATCAAGCAGTGAACACGCTCTCCGGAGACCTCCATCAATTCTCTGAAGAACAGTATTTTCATTGAGGCGACGAGGACATCCTCCCAGTCATCGTCGCCACAATTCATCTCGCATTGGCCATCGCACAGCCATAAAACGCCGCAAACCTACAGACACGTACTGCGTTGTCTCTCAGGTCTTCGTATCATCCCTGACATCACCGCAAGTGGAAAACCCAGGTTTTTGCATTGATACGGGTGCACCGACCTCTGTCATCGGCCTACCGGAACTGAGGCGTATCTTTGCGAAAAACAAACTGAAGTCCCCGCACCTACGCAAGTCTCCAAAGAAATTTAAATTCGCCGATGCAGTCTTCCAGTCACTCGGGCTAGTCGATTTACCTCTGGCCACGCCCTCAGGTATACCTCCTATCTACATCTCACTGGATGTTGTGACAGCTGACGTTCCCGCACTCATGGGCCTTGACGTCATGGACCAGCAGTCCCTAACGCCGAACACCGTGACTAATGAACTGCACAAGTGCGTTGTTTTGCAATCGCGAACACAACACGTATCCGCGCTCACCGACACGCTGTGGAGCGTTCCCCTTCAACGATATGCACAACACATCTACGCCCCAATGTCCCTTGCGACCTCTTGCCATTTTTCTCAAACACAACTCCGAAAGTTGCATCAGCAGTTTTGTCACCCATCCGCTGACAAACTCCACAAACTACTGAAGAAGACAAGACCAGAAGACTTGGACGCCTCCACTTTGGACACTCTCAAAGATCTGACACGCCGTTGCGATCCATGCCAGCGAATACAAGCCGCCCCAACCCGCTTCAAAGTATCGTTCGGTTCTGAGAACGTAAAATTCAACGACAGACTCATAATCGACATCATGTATCTCAACAACCGACCGGTGCTCCATCTTGTTGACGAAGGAACGCACTTCAGTGCCGCCAAATTTGTACCGGACGTGTCAACCAAAACACTTTGGGCCACCATCCTTGAGTGCTGGGCGACTGTGTACACCGGCCTACCGCACAAGATTCTAGTTGATCAGGGATCTGCTTTTGGGGAACTCTTCGCCAGCATCGGAGCGTCGAGCAAGGTCGAAGTTCAGCGCACAGGTATTCGAGCACACTCCAGTCTCGGTATTAGAGAGCGGTACCACCAGCCTCTCCGATCTACATTTCGGAAACTAAGAATTGACCACCCGACTATTTCCGCGTCAACGCTCCTCTCAATGGCTGTGAAAGCAATGAATGACACCCTCGGACCCGAAGGCATCGTCCCATCCGCGCTCGTCTTTGGCGAATATCCATCAACGAAGACTCTGTCAGAAGTGGCAGACCCACGCGCATCTCTTGAAAGTCGTGCTAGAGTTGCCACTACTGCACGTAAGCAGATGGAACAAGAAATGGCTAAGCTACGGGTACAACGCGCTCTCCGGCATCGAGTTCCAAGAGCTACGAACTACGTTTTCGAAGTTGGACAGCACGTGCTACTATGGCGTGAGAAGTTAGTCGAGAACCGCATTGGAGAGTGGATCGGGCCGTTTCCAATTTTGGCTCTTGACCGAGAAAAGAAACAAGTCTTCCTCCAAGACAGCAAAATAGGAGCGGCTCGTCCGTTCAGTCAAGGCATGGTGAAACCTTACCTGAGTCCTGATGACGCATCCCGTGTCCTATTCCAACATCTTGGACACTCTTTGTCTTCTCGATATAGTCACCACACGCTCTTGACAGAAGTCTTGAAAAGAGGAGACCCACGGTGCCTTAGCCCGCAAATGTCAAATGCGAAGCGCACGGAAATACATCAGCTCATGAGAAGAGGCACATTCAAAGTCATCCTCAAAGAAGAAATTCCTCCCAATGCCAACGTCCTATCCGCGCGTTTCGTGTTATCAATTAAGTCCACAGTTGATGATAAGGTGAAATGGAAAGCTCGTTACGTTGCCGGTGGAAACAGGGATAAGCTCAAAAAGCTTCTCGTGCACTCGTCGCAATCTGCACAACCCTCTACCGTACGTCTCGTTATAGCATTGGCCGCGATCTACGGCTTCAAGGTTTGGTCCTCCGACGTAACACAAGCGTATCTACAATCTTCAAAGCCCCTCGCTCGCAAAATATACATTCGTAATGCCGCCCCTGAATTTGAGTTGTCAAACAATGAGGCACTGCTTCTCCTACGAGGCCTGTATGGCCTTGGGGAATCAGGAGACATGTGGCATGACACCCTAGATGCACACCACCGACAGGATCTCGGCATGGAGACGCTCCGCACTGACCTCGGATGCTACAGTCGCATTACCCAGGGACATCGTGAAGGACTATCTGCGAACTATGTGGACGATATGCTACGAACTGGAACCCTCGAGTTCCATAAACTCTGCGCCCTCACTGGGAAGCGATTCGAAATGGCCAAGGATCAGAATATACCTTTTCGGTTTACTGGTTTCCTGATATCGAAAGATCAAGCGAATACATTGCAACTTGACCAAGTAGAATACGCCAGACAGCTTCGACTGCTCCCGGACGACTGTCATTTCTCCGCATTTGCGTCTGTTCGAATGAAGCTCATGTGGCTTTCGCATACTCGACCGGATTGCATATTCGAAATATCGCAACTCACGCAGATTACGAGAGAACATTTTATGGAAGAACGTCAAACAATTGTCAAGAATACAAACCGGGTAATCAAGTACTCTACAGATCAAACTGTGAGGATCAGGTTCCCAAACTTGCAAAAGAACACAATCAAAGTCGTAGGATACTCTGATGCATCTTTTGCCTCTAATCGTGACCACACGTCACAGCTCGGATATATTGTTTTTCTCGCCGATGCGTCCTCGAATGTCGTACCAATCATGTACAAGTCCTACAAGGCTAGACGTGTTACAAGATCGGTACTCGCAGCCGAGCTAATTGCATTTAGCGATTTGTTCGATGCATCGTATACACTGACGAAAGAATTGGAGAAGCTCCTTGGAAGGAAAAAGGTTGCTGTACAGTTGCTCACAGACAGCAAGAGCCTCTTCGACATCATCAGCAAAGGAAGCCGCACATCGGAAAAGAGACTAATGCTCGATATTGCTTGCGCGCGCGAAGGATACCGCAAGTTCGAGATTGATGATATTGGCTTTGTGCGGTCTGGAGATAATATTGCAGATGGTCTCACAAAAAGAATGAAACAAAGCAGTTTATTGAAAGTGCTAACTACATCTACATTAGAGATCAAACCGGAACAATGGATTGTCAGAGAGACCATCTCAGACACCCCCGCCATTGGAATTTCTCAGATGCCCGACTCTGTGTAACTTGCATCACGCACTAATGTGCATTGTGAGCTCGGGTGATCAGCTTTTAATGCCAGAGAGTGCCCCTCCAGGTATAAAACCCTCGTGAACTTATCAGGCGGGACTAGTTAAGGCAAGCTTTCACACCACGTCGACACAGAGCCGTCACCCCGAAGGATGATTTAAAAGCTAACTGGAGCTTAAGCATGAGAATCCAAGTTGGGTCATCAGGCTGTCGAATGGAAAGAACAAGGCAGGTTGATGAGAAAATATTTGCGCATCGAATTCTGGTCTGCATTTATACTGATATTTTAACGACCGTTCAGGTAATTTTTTTCTCATCTGAAATTTGCAGTGCACTTGAAACCGGTTCCGTCATTGCAGAAGTGAACATGGGTACTCATCTTGACTCCTTTTGAGACTCAAAGCGCTCAGGAGTCGCATTTATCGGACGAGATGCAGCGAAAGGGGGGAGTGTCGATGGAGTGGAGCCGGCCACTCTGTACAGCATCTATACAGTACCTGTACAGTACCGGACACCACTCTATTTTCGCCTTTTGGCTCGTGGCTTTCAGCCACGAGCGCCGCCGTCCGATTATATACCTGCGACTACCACCTCTCTCGATCTAGCGAGGGCAAGAGGGAACTAAGTAAAGACTGACCATCGTCACTTTACTTTTACCTGCGCCGAAGCGTAGAGCCTCGATCCCCCACGCGTCTCTACACTCACCACCGCTTCCGCTACCTGACAACGTCTTCCCTCGTCTCAGCTTGGACTGAGATCGCGCTGTCAGCCCAGACCCTCGTGTGCAGCGACAAAATACTGTGTAGTACGCTCTTACTGACCCTCGTACTGACCCTTGTCTACCGGTTGAGGGGGACATACGCACCGTGACATACGGGACAAACGTAAGGCCCTGATTTGTCTGCACTACCGCGGCGACAATTCGGGCAACAAGCTTAACAAAATCGAACACAGTAGGGCAAGGCCCTTATTTGTCTGCACTACTGCGCAGACAAATCATTATTTGTCTGCACTACTGTGCAGACAAATCAGGACGACAAAGTTTGCTCGAGCGTACTATAGAGAACACTACTGACGATGCGACATACCAAAAGTAGTCTTAGCAGTAGTGATTGTTCACATTAATAGTGAAACCGCCCCCGCTGATATTCTGGACGCCAGATAAAAGGTGCATATTACTGTCTTCTTTTTCTGCGCCACCTTCCTGAAAACATTCCTCCACCTCGTCGCCTGCTGCTAAGTTTTCTTGTCCGTCCTGCGCCGCCTGCTCTTCACACCCGACCTCCACCTTCTGACGTTTCGCATTTGAGTCTCCAAAAATTGCGGCTTGTTGCTGCATTCCGAGAGCACCTCGTAGGTTGTAGTAGTTTTTCAATGACGACAGATCACGATGTCCTGTTCTCATTGCAACATTCACATCGTTCTGGCCGTCCTCGAACAGCAACGTCACCACAGAGCCTCTCAATCCATGCAACGTCATACCTTGCTTGACTCCAGTCCCTGTAATTCCCTCCTTTCTACAGATGCTCCCCACAATACGTGCAAATGCATTCCGGCCTAGGTGCTGGCGCTTTAAAAAGTTTTCAAACGTCGTTGCGCGAGCATTAGCTGTCAAAAAGAATCGGTCGCTTCCACAATCAAGCGAGTTCCTAATCCGCATGTAGTCTTCGAGATCCTCAAATAAATTGAGCTTGCCGCCGAGACACGTCTTGTTCCAAACGCACACCTCCTGAGGCTTGTCCTGGACAGCCTTCCACCCTCCCGTCGCCGTTTTCGAAGCACCCACGCGGATGCCGATAACTCCACATATTTTCCACACCTGCTCCCCGCCACAAGTTATTTTCTGCACTTTTCCAACTGTTAAATTCACCAATGCAGAAGGGCGCATTGTTGTGATCAATGCGACACTAAATACTAGACGTACTTGAAATCCCAGGGGCGTATCGCGGTCCAGCAGTGGGGACTCATAAAGCTTGATGACGTCTTCTTTCGACAGTACGTTGTGGCTCTCAGCCACAACTCCCGTCGACTGCTGCAAGCTAAACTTGTTGTCTAGCACAGCCATGAGCCCTTCTGCTGGACAATTGAAAACATCCCCTTCCAGAAGCTTAAGATCATAACCCCACTCATATTTCAATGCTCTTTGAAGCCCTAAAATGTAGCCTCTCATAGTAATTGGCTTGACTTCCTCACCGGACTACGACCGGTAGTTTACAGCGAATTCAATGAGATGGAACCGTACGGTTTTTAGCTGCTGGGTCGTCCAAGCAGTGTGGTTCGCTGGTATGTGGCTGTAGTTGCAGTCAGGAAATACGGCCTTCCGTGTCTATAGAATTTCCCATTCTGAACGAGACTTGCCCATGAGAATGTGGTCGCGCAGATGCTCTTCCTTTTTAAACGCAGCATCCAAAAATCCGGGACGTGATGTTGTGAAGCGGGCCACCGCCTTGAGAGAGGATATGTTGGCACGTTTTGTGTTGGCCAGCATACGTTTGCCTAGAAATGCAGTTGCTGCCTTCGAGTGCCGGCGGGAAGCTGATAGGGGCGTGTCAGGAACGGTCGCATGTGATCCACCAGAACCTGGAGGCGGCGTCCCTGGGACAGACGAAGTGGATGAGGGCATGTTGTGGGGCCTGATGATGGTGCGGGAGTTGAAGAGAGAATTGGGAGGGGTAGGGGTATTGAGTGAGGGCTAGGAGAGAAAGGGGAGGGGAAGGAGGGGATGGAAAGGAGTGTTGGGGAATGTCTGAGGCGGGTTTCGGGATGGTCTGAGTAGACGGCAGCAGTCGCGGAAATATCATCGGCGACGACGGCGGCGGAGCCCATCGACAGCGACGACGGCGGAAAACAGCGATTTATCATTGGTGGACTTGTGTCATACATCTACGTGGCCGAGCATTTCACTGTCAGCCGGTAGACAAGCATATTGTCCACTGGCTACAGCGTGCAGACACGCAGCCTCGTGCTGCGATATGGTGCCCTCGGCAAGCCTCGGGGCACATATCTGCACTCGGCGCGTGTCTGCACTCGTAGCCAGTGGACAACCCCTATGTGTCCCCTCCTACGAGGAGGGAGTCGCAGTGACGGACTCTGAAGACGTTAACGGAACCGAAGCTGAACGTGTTGGGGTCCCATAGATGGGAGGATCCAGGGAAGAGGGGGGTAGCGAGCCTGAAAAGGGGGAACTCATTTTGTCATCACCGAGCTTGCGCTTGATGACCAACAGGGGGGATGCTCTCAGAGATGCCTTCACCGACCGGTGCGGAGCATCCCTACCGGAAAACAATAAAATCCGTGCTGGTCTTATGGCATTTGAAGAGGAGAGATGGCGGGAGACTGCCGCTTGTTTTGCCACAAAACCCCTTCGTCATGTTTTTTGGAGGGAAGTCTTTTTGTCTGACCAGTGAGCCTTGGACAACTGGATTGTCTAGGGTACCAAATTACGGAGAAGCGGAACCTAATTCTTGATATTTGGTTCCGATATTTGCCTCGGAACCAAAAATTTGCTGATTTGGTCGGACCGGTGGGGATGACAATCGACATCAAATCATCAAATTTTGGTTATTTGCTTATTTGCTTCTACCGGTGGTGATGCTCTAAGGGTCTCCTTTCTGGACTGCGAAAGGAGGACTTTACAGTGAAAATGTAAATTACAGTACTGGCACACGATTCGGCATTCAACAGAAAATCTAAAAATCGAAGCTATCCATTACAGCGGTTTGCCCATCCTCGGGATGGAAGACACACCCTCGGTCGCGACAAGCATCAGAAGTGCATGCACAGAGAAGACTAAAACGTGAATGCGCTTCGAATGTGCTCACTGGAATCGAGGGCGAGGGCGTCACGGTGGCGTTCATCGACAGCAACGGAGATGCAGTTACAGTCGCAGTAGCAGATATGGTCGGCGACAGAGACATGGGTGTGCTAGCCATTGCGGTTGCGATAGCAGATGTGGTTCGTGACGCTATGTTCGGATACCATTCGGTAAAAAAAAAAATCCTCTGGCGATATTTCAGTGCGCTGTAGAAATCAGAGATGTGGTTGTGCTCGCAGTCGCAGTTCAGTCGCGGATTTAGATATCGTCTACGTCGCAGACGCCGACTCGATCTGCAGCGGCTGCTGTCCACAGCTACAATACCACCATCCAGTTCTTTCTCTCCTTAAAATCTATTGTCTTACCCCACACCTTCGCTTCGTGCACCGCGGGCAACATCAAGCTAATGCTCGCCTTTACCCGAAAAAGATTAAGGCGACAGATACACCTACGCTTTCTGTGAAATACGAAATATTAGATCGGAAAGGGTCATGTGTACAACATGGACCCTGTAGCGAGACCATAAAGCGCAAAAACGGGAGTGACGAGGGCAGTCTCGCGCATCTTGAGAGATGTTTTGAAACCGAAATTGAGGGAAACGTTATCCCTTCCTTTTGAAATTGTCGGTTTTCGGCTGGTGCTCGCAGAGGCGGGGCATGACAAGACGTTTCATTTTGTAGAAAAGAAGGACAGCTACGGATTTGGTCTTCTCCGCCAGAATGCCCATCTACATGCCCGGAAGAGCAATACTACCCTGATTTGTGTCAGGGTCTGTTAGTAGGTCGGATGTACTTTGAGCGGGTACAGCCTGGCTTGTCACATTAATTTCGAAAGGGTATGCAGAAGGGTATGCAGTGTGAATGGCAGAGTGATTTACAGTTTCGGGATCTTTAATATGTGTCTCTGTGTAGAATGGGTGGACAACACGTATGTACTGGATGTGGAGGTGAAGCGATATACCGTTTTCCATGACCACGAGGGTAAGCAGTTGCGCCAGTGGAAGGCGGATCAAATTGGGAAACTAGACTTGCAGATTTCAATGTTGACTCAACAGTTGGCGTAGAAGGGCCGGGGCAAGTATTCCCACCCGGTGCGCCATCATAACAATCATGCAAACTGCTTTTTTTTGTCGGTACAGGACTCGGGAAGTGTGAAAGCGTTACCGCTCGTGTTGCCCTACTCGCTTTTCATAGGTGAGCATGCAAGCACGACGCTTAAATTATCGGGTACAGTACGCGGTAACATGTCGCAAAACACAAATGGACGCGCAGTCCGTATTTTCCAGCCATACGTCCTCCACATGACCCGTTTGTGTAGACATCACACACAAACACGAAGGCCGCAAAGGATTATACGCAATGCACTTGTGGGCATTCGGAGCGATGCTTCTCTGCATTTCTTTAAATTCCAGAGAAGAACCATCGTACTACAGTACACTAAAACCCCTCGCCTTCTCAAACAGCCAAAGCGAAGCCGAGTGGCAAAAACGCCGAATCCATCCATCAGCGAGAATGTGCACCAGGTGCACCTCCGCAATTCCTTCGAAACCAGCATTGCTATCTTTACAGCAGAATACAATGTTCCTTTCCAGACTTGGAATGTTATCCCGACAGCGTCTCTACCAATGCTTCTCTCAGCATCACACAAACCTCAGCGCCTGCTCAATGTCATCCACCAGGTCATGGGTGTCCTCAATCCCACAAGAGTACCTCACTAGCCCATTGTTGATACCGAGCCTCTTCCTCTCCTTCAGCGGCTGATCAAAGTACCCCATAATACATACCTGCTCCACCAAAGATTCACACCCGCCAAGCGACGGTCCAATGTATGGAATCTTCAACCCGTCAACAAACCTCCCGGTAGCTTCGAAAGTCTCCCTCGACCACTCGTCCCCATTTCCGCGAAGCTCAAAACTCAGGACACCCCCAAACCCTTTTTGGAAGAGCCTGCTCCCCACTTCGTAGTCCACGTGACTCTCCAGCGTCGGGTAGTGCACTTTGGCAACTTTCGGGTGCCTACTGAGAAACTCAGCCACGGCCGCCGCGTTCCTGTTGTGCGCTTCCATGCGCACTCCAAGTGTCTTCATGCCTCTGCTGATGAGGAACGACACGTGGGGATCAACGACACCGCCCATGACGCCTAGCATACCCTTGACTTTCTTGATGAGGTCGGCGCGTCCTGCTAGGGCGCCGCACATCACATCCTGGTGACCTGAGAGATATTTAGTTGCAGAATGAAGAACTAAATCAGCACCAAAGTCAATCGGACGAAAGTTAACCGGCGTCGCAAACGTAGTGTCGATGACAGAAACGGTGCCGTGCGGACGGCAGATGCGAGAAATTTCTGCGACATCAACGACGCGGATTAGCGGATTAGTCGGGGACTCAGAAAAATACATGTCAGCCCCGCGAGTCTCGAGGACTCTGCGAAGACCATCCATATCGGCAGGGTCCAAAACTGTGCAGTCGATGCCCATCTTGGGCAGGACAGTGGTGATAAACTGCCTGGTGCGACGGTAGCAATCGGTGGTGACGACGATATGACCGTTTTCCGGAATGAGGGCCATAAGCATGGTAGTGACAGCGCACATGCCCGATGCGGAGAGGACGCAGTCCTCGGCGTGATCCAAGGCCATGACCTTTTCCTCGACTGCGCGAGTAGTGGGATTGCCATAGCGAGCATACTCGTACGACTGGTACGTGCCGCGATTGTACTCGATACAATCTTCTGTGGACCTAAAAGTGAATGTGGCGCTCTGCACAATGGGGGTATGAATGGCATCGAGCATGGCCTTGAGGTTGAGCGGAGTCCGGACCCTCTCGCCAGCATGAACAGAGACAGTCTGATCGCTAGGGTTTGCAAGAAGAGAGTTGAGAGGGGATGTTCCCGAGCGGGGATCATGACCAAGCTCTGCGACGAGCTTGTCGATTGAGGTGGGACTAGTCTGCGGTGGACGGGCGACGTATGCATTCACGGTTTCGTCCTCCGTCGAGGGCGGGGCCGGCGGGGCAGAGACTGGGGGAGTGGGTGGGGCTTGCTCGCTGAGCGTGGCGCGCACGTGGCTGGCCGTGCGGATAGGGGAACAGTGTGGAGGCGGCATGCCGCGGGTCCAGCCGCGGTCGCTACGGGCCGGGGTCCATACGGGGTGCGAGAAGGCGAGGACCATAGTGGAAATCCGTAGTGAGGCAAGAGGATGAGCGCTGAAGATATGGGATGGTGTGCGAAGCGAAAAGAGGATGGCGACGAGGTTCCAAAAAGCCGAGCGTGTGCGGGCACCTCGGTGTGGGTATGTATGTCTCACAGAGGGTTTAAACGGGCTGTGCGTAAGCGAGCAGGAGCACTCCGGGCGGATGGTGCATCGCAGCCGGGCCGTCCGAGATGAGCTCTAGAGGGAGAAAGATCTGCTGTTGTTTTTGTTTAATGGGTTCATAGAAAATAAGTTATTTTGATCGGGCCACGTTTCTTCGGTACAGTACGAGGGGTCTCACTGGTTCGGTCACAGGCATGGGCAAGCAACGAAAAGCGCCACCGCCACAGCCATGGCCGTTGTGCACGTGTACAGGTGTACACCATGTCCAACACTAAGTACACGTGGAGATTGATACACGTGGCCTAAGATTCCAGGCCGCGAAATGTTAGATATTTTTCGAGAATCCGGAAGCCGCCACCACCATTTTATATTCTTTGTTGTTCGCCTTGCTTCTTGTGTACAGCACACAGTGTTGTGGTGTACAGCGCATTGCCTGCTGGGGTGTCCAATTGCGTCAAGAGATGGCTCCACGTCCCACGCGGCATTAGCTCCACGCTGTCGAGTGGATTTCTTGTCTCCCTTAATCTGGTCCTCCTTGCAGTGAACTCCTGTGCCTGCTCGGAACTCGTCTCCCCTGCTATTTTATGCCCAACTGGCACAGCGTTTACAGTGTAGTATTGAGAGGCTCGCTGCCCAGACTCAGCCTCGACCGCAGTGTTCACAGCCGACGTAGGCTACAGTACAACCGTATGTGCCGCGCTGGAAGAGAGCAAGATGGTATCTCTGATTCGGAGCCAGATTAAATGTGTACGGATAGAGCAACGATTCATTGATGGTCTAATTTCTGTATCGTGCAATAACGGAAACAGGAACAAACGTCCCCATCCCCATGCCTACAATAGTTCGTAGACGCAAGATTGGATACGCGGAGAGGAAGGAAGCAGCTGAACCGTCGACGTCGGCTAGGTGCGGATGTGTACGTTGTTGTATCTTAGAGAGTGGTGAACAAAAGGGCAAACATGGCGGAGACGCATGTCGCAAAAGCACAGCAGAGAGGTAGTATGTATTCCCTGCGAATATGGTTGCGTTGATACATGAATGGATGTCAACGCGAAAACTGAGACAAAGCAATTACTAACGGTAACACGCACCGACTCAAATAGACAGTCAATAGTCGGTGCGTGTCTGCAGCGTCGGCTAGCGCTTGTGGATGTGGCGAAGGAGTCTGCTTTGCTGGCGACGACTCTACACAGGCGTTGGTAGACCGCCGAGAATGCCGTGTGTGCGGAATGAAGATGAAGGGAGGGTTGCGGGCAGAAGAGGAGGCGCAGGCAGTTTGAGGCACCACAAAGATGCAATGGAATGAGAGAAGAACGAGATTCGAGAGTAAGCAGCGGAGGGCGAAGGTGCCGATTTAGTCGGCGTGGCGCAATCGTATTGGCCGTTCGAAGCAATAGCGAGTGACGGAGTTTCAAACCGCGGGCAGTGTACAGTGTACAGTGTACACTCACAAACGTGTTGCACGGCTTGGCTGTTTCGTGGGTCTTTCGCTGATGCTTACTGTCC
Organism: Chondrus crispus; assembly: GCF_000350225.1. Taxonomy (NCBI): domain Eukaryota; phylum Rhodophyta; class Florideophyceae; order Gigartinales; family Gigartinaceae; genus Chondrus; species Chondrus crispus. The sequence goes on from NW_005179253.1 coordinate 16,898, forward strand.
AACAGAGGTCAATTAGCCATGCTGCTTGCTTGATGTCAACCACAATCCACCTATGTAGAACTGTCAACAGTTCTACATAGGTGGATTGTGGGAAAGCAGGGCGTATGCCTTTTGCGGCTTTCTGCATCAGTGCAGGGCCCTTGACGCCAGCGAGGTAATGGTCTTCCGGTAAGGAGTCGTCTTCTCTCAGCATCAGTGTACTGTACAGTGCAGTGAAGACAATAATTTGTTTCTGCTCTTCTCGAAAGGGTCAACTGTGCGATGTGGTGCCGCTACCGCCGCATTTTGTTGGAGGAGAAAGAGGGGAAGAATGAGGTCTATGGGTCTGCATAAAAAAATTCGCCTGCCACAGTATGCCCGCAACTGAGTGGAGTCTTCGACCGATACTGTAAGAGCCCCCGAATATATGAACAAGGGTATCGTGTAATCGTGCGAGACTGAACGTTGGCTGCGGTTAAAGGTGAGCTCCCCTCATAATTACAGCTATGTTTCTGGTCTATTTTGCGGAATGCATCTGTAAGAGCATGTATTGTTGTCTGTTGTCCTGGGAAGCCCGGGTCGTTGCAGGAGTTCCGCAAGGGGGAGGCATCGCGCTCTACTGGAACTGTACTTAGTCTTGCGATCGGCACTGGAACTAACACGCAGCACGCCAGCAGAGGGCATATTTTCGTTTGAGCGTTTCTACATTTCGCCCTCCGTTCAGCCCCACGACCACCCCGATTGGCTGCCCGATTGGGGCAAAATCCCCNCGATGGGGGCAAATTCCCCGGTCCCCTAATGGCCTGGCCTGGAAAAAAAAACTTTAAATGGGCCCCCCCCCCCCCCTCTTGTTTTCTCCCCCCCTCCCCACCCCCACATGCCCAACACTGCCACGCCCCAGCACTCGCATTTTTTCCACATCTTGTCTGTCTTGCCGTGCCCCTTGTCCTCACCCTTCCTCCCCCGCTGTCCCTCCCGCTCCGCAATCCCCATCTCCCTACTTTTCCCCACCCCTCTCTGTTGGCCCTCTCCCATCATGTCTAACGACACCCCTCTTGCCGCTTCCTCCTCGCGCTCTTCTCGCCCTCCGTCCGACCCCGACCAACGTCGCGTTACCATCTGGAACCGCAGGCAAGGCCGCAAGATCGCCGGAAACGCCGCCCCGCTCTCGAAGAACCTCGAGGACTACTTGCGCAAGCATCCATATTGCGAACGCTATGACGGCCAGGACCGCGCCACCCGCTACACCACACATCGTCGCATCTTACCCCAGGGAGCTCATAACCCGAACCAACAACACATCCTTCGCCCACCCCAGCAAGTCTTTATGCATCCAGCTCAGGTCCTCGTCACCGGTCAACACCCACCTCTTGATCCCAGGGGTCTTCCATTAAGGGTACCAGCCCTCATTCCCATACAAGCACCCATTCATACCGCTCCACCGTCCACCTCGCAGTCCGCTCCGCTCAACCATCACGCAAACATTCACCCACAACAGACAGAACCGCTTCTGTACTATGGGCCGTCTCTGCCACAACAGCAGCAACAAATACAACAAACGCTGCACCAGCAGCAACACCCCCCATCGTACAACCCTGCCGCCCTACAAAATCACGATCCCAAGGCCCTCAACCAGGTTCCCACTTTAAACCCACATAAGCCTCCTACCTCACAAAGCTTCTTCCCCAACGGAATTTCAACCGACACGGCCGCCTTCCCCGACCCTGCCACTGCCACACGTGTCATATCGGAGCGCTCGGCAAATGCAAAGGCTCAAGCGCACCTCGCAATTGCCAACGCCCAAGAACAAGCAAAAGCGGAAGTCCGACGCGGTCAGCCTCGCGAAAATGATCGTCAGCGTCAAGCTTCAAGTCAAGACCACAATCAAAGTCCCCATCAGCCTCAACATCAGCACCATAATCTTCAACCTTCTCAGCCCGATCACAACGAAATTCACCAAAGCGACCCTGTTTCACAGATTAACCCGCAAGGGAATGACGTCGATGTGAATACCGCTGCGGTACTGCAGCAATTGCAAGACGGCCTATCCCACCACCCCGACACGGCCGAGCACCAGTCACATGGCCAGGGTCAGCTTACCCCAGCTCAACTCGTTGTCAATATGAAGGCTATGTATGAAGTACAGCAGAAGAGTACACAACAAAGCAGACCCACACACATTCCTACACCGCAACTGATTTCTCAACCAAACCCGCACGACGTGCCACAAGAACAGCATCATCACCAACCCACACATCATCAACCCACACATCATCACCGTGACGAACAGTTTCAACGACTGCATGACCACCATCACGGTGACGCTGTACAAGACAAAAAGGGTCTCAGCGTGAGCGGGGCAATGCCTCCGTTACATCAGTTTGCTGCGCATGCTTCCCACTCGCAACAGAACACCATTGATGTTGACGCTGCAACCTATCAGCTGGCCGGTACCAGACTCGAAGGCGAAGAAGTTAGTGCAGTCGCGGCTGCCAGTGCTGCCATGCGCCGACAAAATCAGTCCCCGACATATGACAACTCGAACATCATGCGCACAGATTCAACGGACATGGACGTCGGCTCCACCACCCTGTCCTTCTCCGGGAGCGGCACGGACTCGGTGGCCTTGGCCACTGGTAAAGAACAATTGCAGCAGCAGCAGCTGCGACGACCAAATCAACCTGAGAACCAAGATTTAGAAGATGGCAAGGATGCCAAGAAGGTACGCGCAGACCATGTGGATAATTTCTTGAACGGCCAGCCGGCCTCATTTAGCTTTCCGGCAAACGGCCAGATGTTTGATGCGTTCCAACTGCCAAATGGAAAAATCCCCCCATCAATCAGCCAGTCGTTTAGCTTCATCATGAAAGGCGGCCCTTCGAGAGAAAGTTCAATGGAGTTTAGAAAAAACACTTTGAACGGAGGGAACCGAGACATGTCCATTGATTTTTTGAAACGGGACTTATCAATGGAGCTCGTCAGCCAAGTGAGGAAATCGTCTGGGGATCAGGTCTCAAGTGAACTTCCTCGTGACATGAGTGTCGACTTCCTTGGGAGGGCTTTAAGTCAAGCAAACAGAGACTTCAGCATGGAAATGCAGTTCCCGCAAAATCATCTCCTGAACCTTGCCGGCAAAGGCATGAGCATGAGCCATCCCGCCTTCACCGCCCAGGGGGCGATAACTGTCCGGTGCACAATCGAGAGAGGATTTGAATCGCGAGTTTGTGTCTGCGGGGTCAACCGGCCAGCAAGGAGAGCAGAGTCGTCCCGGGGGCGTCATGCGCTCAAAGATTGGTCAATCGCAGGATGATCTGATGATCCATACGTTAGGGAATCAGGCCAATTTGCACAACCGTCGACGAGGAATCAATGGAAGTATTGAGGACTTTCGTGAGGTCTTGCATCCGTTTTAACAATGCTTTAATATGAAATCTTTTCAATGTTCTATAGACTGCTGAATGTACAGTATTGTAAAGTAGGAGTCGAGCTCGGAGTGTGTACGTTTCTCATTTGGTACAAGTCATTTCGGCGGTGTAACTGGAAGCAGTCTGTTATTATGCTTTCCTCTTTGAAAGTAACAGAAACGGAAAATGTATGTCCTGTCGCCATGACTCAATCACAATGTTGAGAACGTAGGCGCATGTGGCAGCATTTCCAAGAAAAGTGAAGGCCAGAAACCATGGGATCACAGATGACAACTCGCCACCCTCACGCACAGTGACGTATGCAAGCGTAAACACGATTCCGCCCAAGTTGTCCTTGAATGTCAGCCCAACCCATTTATTACTGAAATCCTTGATGCCATCGGCTAAGGACTGCACAGCAAGTGCCCTGACACAAATGGCAACAAAGGCTATCAGCAGTATAAAAAACAGAATACCGATGGCTCCCGTCTGCCGTCTTCTAGCGGGAGTGTGAAACACGTCTCCGGTATTCTGTTCCACACTCCTTGGCACAAAGGTCTTTACGAGGTTTTTATGAATGTACACGACGTAACTCATGTAGAGAAACAATGCAGCATTTCCCAGAAACGGAAAGATGACCGCAATTACTTTGTGGTTCAGACAAAGAAAAGGGGGGGTTTCCCGCAGCCAGATGAATGTGGCGGCGAAGACGGCCCCGACGATGTAGTCGACCAGGGCGGTGAGACCCCATGGTGAGACGCCGACAGCTGCGAAGCCGTCGGAAAGGGGTTGTGTTCTGAGGGCATCCATGAGTTCGGCGGATAGGTAGACGAAACCGATAAAGAAAACAGCGCTGCAGAAGAATGCGCGCAAACGGGTTGCGTGGGGCTCCTCTTGGACAGGTATTTCCATCGCAGCTGGTGATGAAGTGCACGTGAGATGTCAAGTGGACAACGAGGAATCCGATGTGAGAGGCGGGAGGGGGAGCCTGATATTGTCAAGTTCCCGGTGCGGGTTATTGATACTGGTGTGGGGCACATGTACATAGACTGCGGCCTTGTTGAGTGGCGATAGGGTTCTCGAAGCCCGCTTGTGAAAGACAACAAAGTTTTCGAGAGGAAAATCAATGCTCTCCAGGTCAGGTTTCGATATTTTGACGCCACAATCCGCGAGATACTACTGTAGATCAATGTCAATACAATAATATTATCCACCAATAAATTGCTTATCCACGGCTCAAAAGCGGTCGCGGATCGGGTTCAACAACAAAGATAGATTCGAGGCATTCCAATTGGGGCAATTCCGTATTCAAGCCACGTCTTCGGGACAGGGTTGCAAACATGGAATTTTAATTTAAAAAACTTGAGAATGTGAACACAAAAAGTTCTACATTCATTACAGCCCTCCACTTCACAAACATCCATTCGCTGTTCCAGTTACATCTGTGGCGATGCGATTTACGGACCGCCAGGTGGAACCAACGCTATCGAGCTAACAAAAACGCTGTGCTGTACATGTGTACCCAGGATAAGAGTGGGGGGGGGGGGCGGCGGGTTGGTCAATTCTTGGACAAAAACATAAAACTCTCAGACAAAATCAAATTCTGCTCGTTTTCGTCCTGGATTATCAGAATGATTCTTTTTCGGTTTTGTGGCGGGGTTAAAGACTAAAGGTTAAAGACTACTGTAGTGGACAATCCCTTTGCGATCAGTGCATCGCTGCTTGGTGAGTACAGTTGCACTTGTTATAAAAACAGTAATCTCTCGAAGAAAAGCCAGACTTTCGCGAAAACCTACAGTATGTTTGAATGCCGAGCCACAATTGTTCGACTTCAACAATTTTGGTTATCAAATCCGTCCTTCAGGAATTCGACGAAAGACCAAATCGTACAGCTCATTTTCGCACTCTTTGCTGAATACTGTACGGTATGAGTTTGTTTGTTTTGGAAAGAAACAGGCGTTACAGCAAGATACACGTGGTGTTTACTAATTACTAAATGCCCAGTTATAATTAAACGAAAGCGACTTACACAACGTCACCCAGCGTGCTCCAAATCTGCAGATTTCTCTACTGGACACGTCAACTAACCAATAATTCAGCCGCCTGTCGCTGATCAAGTGCCTCCAATTTCTTCTTTCGTTGCGCTGATCGGGCCTCGTCCTCGACGGCGTTGACAAACTCTTCAAACACTTTGACGCCCTCTAACATCAAATCCGACGCTGGCCCCGAACCCCGGACCTCCCCGTCTACTTCCTTCATCTCGGCGAGTAAACTTCCCACCTCCGGCGCCATTTCTCCGGGCAAGAAACCGTCCACCTCGGTCGCCCGGAACGGAACGCAGACCCGTCCAGTCTTCGGATGCACGCAGAACGGCGCCTTCAACAAATGGTTGATCTCCTTGCTCACGTTGACATCTAGCCGTGGATATGTGTGCTTGAACATGATGTAGTCCACCGTCGCCCTGACGCCGTAGTCGGATTTCCCAGCTCGCAACAGTTCTTTCTCAATTCGATCCCATTTATCCGGTCCAGAGAGTCCTGCACTACTTGCAAGTCGCTGGTAAATACCGTCCGCAACTGCAGCATTGGGGACCACGGCTAGCATTCTGCGCAAACGCTCATCCCCGTCCAACATGCCCTGATCATTAAGCACAAACTGGCGAAACGTTTTCTCACATGCCACTCGCTTAGCACGCGCAAGGCTCGGATGCAAAGGCACTGTTACCTCGTTTTGTCGACGCCCGGCGTTCTCGCGGCCTTCGAAGCGTAGGTAGAGAAAGTCGGCAACAGCACTGCGTTGCTCGTTTGTCATTCTTCTGGCACGTGCGTCGGCGACCCAACAATGAATTCCACGACGACCCGAATAAACCCAGAGAATGTGACGAAACCCAAAGTCCTCCCTTAAAGCAGCGTCGATGACTTTGACAGCTGTGGCCATGTAGGGCCAGTTGCGGTCGCATACCTCGACAGCCGAACCGCCGGCAAGAGCGCCCATGACGTCCTCGTAATCGGTCATGTCAATATCGAAGACAAGTTCTTTCTCCATGGGAGTAAGCGGGGCTGAAACGGAGTTCTTGTCGGCCGGGGGGAAATTGTAGATGGCGCCGATATCTATCTTGATTGGTGTGAGGGACTTGAGGGAGTCTAGAAGCTTGCTAGGAGTGGGAAAGGACTTCCAACGGAGATAGATGTCACCAGGGAGGGTGAAGGATATTTCCCTGCGCGAGAGCGTATCGTCGTTGCCATAGCGAAGCCATCGGGTAAATTGGGAAGCAGGAAATATGCGGGCGTAATACCATCCAAGCTTGCCGGACAAATCGCCGGCTATCGGGACGGGCGCAGGCTTGCTGTTGAGAGCTGGCGAAGATGTTGGGGCCGTGGGCATGATGCGATGAAGGGGGCTTTGGAAGCAAATGTTTGTTGAATGGTTAGAGGACAAAAAGGGTCCGTCCACAAGGAAAGGTTGGGCTTAGGGGCAGTACGAGAGGGAGAGGGGGGGTGAGAACTCGACGTTACGAGTTGTTGTTTCCCGCCAAAAAGTCAATAGCACGGAATAAGGTGAATTTTTGTGCCGATTTTTTTGAAGCGTGGAGCGAACCAATAGAGAAAGGCCAATTGGTGTGCATATTTGAAGGCTAGTTGGATCGGAGCAGGGATGTCTTGCGACAGCTGGATAGGCAAAGGGGTGGTTTTCGAGAGCAATCTGGGGGGGGGGGGGTGAAGGGATAAGGGGGTGGAAGTTGGGCGGGTGTCAGTGGGGACAGAGTGCAGGGGAAGGAGATGACGAGAGGGCTTCACCGGGGTGCGAGTGGGCGCCAGCGAGGCGAGGCAGGGACGGAGAGAGAGCCGGTTCCGAGGAAGGCCGCGCTACAAGCCGGCAAAAGGGAATTTTGATTCATGTTGCACCTTTGCTTTCAGTCGCTATGCGTGGGCGCGCGGTATCCGCCTGGTCGGCTCGGTCTGCCTCGCTTCCGCCACGCCGTCCCCGGCCTCGACCAGTAGTTTTTGTTGCCGAATCTCGAATCTGCAGTACTGTACCCGCACTCACGCGCCCCACCCCGCCCCTACGCTCCAACCCTCCGCGCCTCCCATGCGCGCTGTACACTCCCGCTCCTCCCAAATCACCCACAACTCCCCCTCGCTCCACTTATTCTAATAAAATGTTGTACTTCTCCCCCCTGCACCATCCCTTTCTTTCCCCAACTCCCGAAGCGTCCCCTCACCCTTAACGACTTTCAATTTTCCCCCGCCCTCCCCCCTAACCCCCCCTCCGTTTCCTACACTTCGCGTCGTCTTTTTCCCCTCATTTTTCTCGCTACATCTTCGCCGCACTCGTCTTTCTCTACTGTACTACCATGTCCGGCCGCGGTAAAGGAGGAAAAGGTATTTCCACCAATTCCCTATTCCCCCCTATGCGACCCCAGATTCCCCCTTTCCCATCTAATCACCCATATCACTAACCCACATCCATAATTTTCAATCGTACAATTTTCTTTCTTCCTTCCCACTCCACTTCCCCCTCCCAGGTCTTGGAAAGGGCGGAGCCAAGCGTCATCGCAAAGTCCTTCGCGATAATATCCAAGGGATCACCAAGCCCGCCATCCGTCGTCTCGCCCGTCGTGGCGGTGTCAAGCGTATCTCAGGCCTCATCTACGAGGAGACCCGCAACGTTCTCAAGGTCTTCCTCGAGTCCGTCATCCGCGACGCTGTCACCTACACAGAGCACGCTCGTCGCAAGACAGTCGTCTCGATGGATGTCGTCTACGCCCTCAAGCGCCAGGGCCGTACGCTTTACGGCTTCGGCAGTTAGCTTCGCCATTCGCTCATCGCGAGTTACATGTTGTTCATACGAATAAACCACACTACAGCTTTCTCGGTTCAACATTCTCTTGCCCCAACCGCTCTTCCCCATTACCACTATTCCTTTGATATTGATTCTTCTGCACATCTCTTAAACAACGTTTTTACCGAGTGTCTTCTTCCACTAACACCTTTTCACTAGAAGCATACTTACAAAACACTACTGTTGAAATCCCGTACCATACAACCAGGGAACGAAACATGAGTCTCCACGACCCATCAGCCCATCGCAATACAAGCGTGGAAAATGGGATAGCCACGAGCCCCGCAAAAGAAGCCATCGTGTTCGCCACTGCTTTAAATGTTCCAGTCAGACTCGGTGAGGACATGTCCAAATAACAGCTCTCGAACCCTCCCGAGTTTAAACTCATAAAGGCCATGCTCATCGAAATCAACAACAATGCTGTCGGTACCGTGCTTGCAACACTAAAGGCAATCAATAGAATCGCCGCTCCAACGTTGGCCACAAACGTCACAACTTTTCGAGCATTCGTCAACGACATCCCCCTCCCCTGAAGTCGGTCTCCCGCGTAGCCTCCAATGTTTGCTGCAATCGCCATGCTTATGTACGGTAGAAACGTAAACGAAAGAGAACCTGTCTCTGTATGAAATACGTGCTTGAAATATGACGGCAGCCAACTGAGGATAGTGTAATGAATAAACCCAAATAGGGCTTGAGTGATGCAAACAGCCATGCATTCCGGGCTCGTCAAAATGAAACGGATGCAGGATATCTCAGACAATGAAAAAACTTGAAGCAACAGGCCGCTGGGCGCGCAAGTTTTTGGTTGCCTACTTACGACCGAAACCCCATTGCTCATTATCGGGTGGGCTAGTTGCTTCTCGACCCCCTCAGGTTTCACAGCACTCGCAGTTCGTTCGCCAGAAGAATTGGCGTCAACTAGTCCATGAGTGGAACTCTGGGGCAACTTCGAATAAGCAGAGGCCTCTATGTCTGATCCCACCTTGACATCGCTGTCACGATCATGCGCAAGTATATTCCATGCCGCGATCCATACTAGCCCGGCAGCTCCAAAAATGTAGAATATAACCTGCCATGACCATACCCGAATAATGATTGGCGACAGAACAAGAGCAAACGTGGTCCCAGCATGGACCCCAGTTAAGAATATTGATACAGAACGACCACGCTCATTGACAGGGACCCACGCGGAGAGAAAATGATATACGGATGGGAATGCAACACCTTCCGAAAGCCCCATTAAAACTCGGCATACTAACAAAGGATAAAATCCTATTGCACATGCAAAAGGGGTACAAAATGTGAACATGCTCCAAAGGAACGCACCATATGAGAGTACTTTCTTTCCACCAAACCTTCTGCAGAGCATAGCACCTCCCACTTGCATTGGCAGATAACCCAAGAAGAAGGAACTCATGATGAGTCCCTGCTGGTCGAGCGAATAGTCATAGTCCTCTCCAATTGCAATGATTGCGACTGACAAGTTGACTCGGTCTGCATAATTGATAAAGCAGCAAAATGCGCAAAGAATGACCATGACATGACGCTCAGGCACCATTTTGCGATTGGCAACCGAATAACCTTTCTAGATGTCCCGGCGCTACAAGAGCGCTACTCCCTTTGTTTCTTTTACAGATGAGATGCCGGCTATCCCCCTATCTGAAGCGTGGCTCTGGGATGTGTGTGTCAGAATGGACGCGAACGATGCATTCACAGCATTGGCTGACGCGGTGTTTCAGTTCGGAAGAAATGATGCTTGCCCCTTAGCTAGGATGTCACGACACTCTTCAAGCCGTTGGTAGATAACTCTTTGTTCTCTAACTTCTCCATGTCATGCCCAGTTCAAGATGTGCATCTTCTAACGCAGGAGGTGCAGAGGCTTGGACCGACAAGGTCATCAATGCTTTCGATGGAGTAGGTGAGAAGAATGCGTTGCCGGGGGAGGAGGGATTGCAGTTTTTACGCACTCAGTTTCATCCCTCGTCAACAAAATATATACGTAATTATATATTAAATTCTTGTCAATCATCCGGGCGGGGCGTTACTGTACATTGCGTTACTGTACTGTTGCGGCAATTCCTCCGCGAAATACCGAGCGACCTGCGCCAACGAGAATCCACTCGTCTTCGTCTTTATCCTTCACAAGTCTGCTGCCGTCCCCCTCCCTATCTGCTCCAGGGACGGCTCTTAAGTACTCTATGCCCGGGGGCCGTCCTCTCTTCCCCCAACCTCTCCTGGCGCCCCCCTTTCCCTTCAGCTTCCCTCTGCTCCAGTCCTGGCGCCCTCCTCCTGCTCCTTTCCTTTCACCCACACGGCCGGTAGCCTCCCCCGTCTTCTTGTCCCGGTCCAAGTTCCCTCGCAGCCACGGGTTTCCCTTCATCCTCCGTCTGTCTATTGCCGACAGTTCCCCACGTGCATGATCCCGCCACTTCTACTGCCTTTCGGTTCGTACGCCTCGGTTCCGGCCGTGTCCGCTTTGATTCGCCTTACGCGTGTCCACCTTGCCACCTGGCACCTGGGTTTATCCGTAACAGTACTGTGCAATGCGTTACAGTACACATGTACAGTACGTACCAAAGGTAAAGTAAAGTTTACTTTACTTTACTGTGCGCAAAGCAAAAGAGCCTGTTCTCTGTGATAGATGCTGTCGTGGCACAATGAACTATGATATTGTACGGTACCAAGGGTACAGAGTAAAGTCTCGATAAGCTGCGTACCGGATATGATGAACTGTCTCGGTACCGTGAACCGAAGGACTATGAGGGAGGCGCCACCCCGCTTTTTTGGCCCAGAATCGACGTTTTTGTATTTCTAAGGTGAACCAGACTCTATAGAACGAACTACGCGATACCATGAACATAAAAAATATGAAAAACCCAGAGTTCACTTTATCGAGGCCGAAATGCGCACTAGAAACGAACCATCAACGAATACAGAAGCTATCAATACGTCCTTGCTTCAGATTCATACGTTGAAGTCTCCGTACGCGGCTGAATGAAAAGAAAGGGAGGCTGAATCACAACGGGAAGAGCTCTGGATGTCCGATTGCGCCCGTCGACGTCGCCCGTCGATACACAGTGTCAGAGGAAGTGACGTTATGTGCCTTGCTGTACCTGTACAACGGCTACACGTGTACATGAGCAGTTCCGCCACTGTGAACTGGCCCGGTAAGGCGAACTCAGTAGGTTGCTCGGAAGCGCCACATTTCGGTTCACCATATTGAGACTTTACTCTGTACCCTGGTATGGTACAACTCAAGCTACAGTACTACTGTATTGTTGTATAACACTCGTTTCTGGGAACGGTCGCTTGGTCTCCACTCACGGGCACGATACCTTGGCGCCTCCCAATTATTTCGAAGACCTCAGCTGACCCCCACCTGAGCAAGAATCATAGCTACTCTGAAAATTGGACAAGACATGCAAAGCGACATGCAGGTGCTCCGGGAGCGCATTGCAAGAATTGACGCCGTCGTTGGATCAGGTCTCCCTCAGCAGAGTTCCTGCCTTCACGTTCAGATGCAACATGCTTTGAACAGCATACGGAAACACATTCCTGATGAAATTGTAGCAGCCCGCCACGCCCTTGATATGATATCTTACGCCGCACCCGGACTACGAGGGCTTTCTGCTGCCCGTCAGGCGCGCGTTGAACACGCTGAAGCCATAGTCGATCGTGTCGTGAAAGCGCTTGTGGAAATGGACACATTGGAAAGGAGTATGACTATTCCTGGTAACGATCTACCTATCAATCGTGAGCACTTGCAGAAGCTCGACATTTTACAGCAAAAAGTTATGTGCGAAGCCGAGCCCCAAATTGAAAGCGAAGAGCAGCGACTTGATCGGGTTCTAGTTGACTTTAACGACGCTACGCTTCGTTTAAACCATAGAATACTGGCGATGGCAAACAAGATCAAGGGCATGGACAACTGAGACGAACACAGCAATCCCGTGGTCGCTTAGTTGTCGTTTGTATAAACGGAGTGCGAAGTTCGAATAATTTGAAACGTTTTCTTCAATTTAACCCGCTATCCTCCGGCGACGCAGTACGTTTTCTGCGGATACGTTGCGAACGAAGGGCTCTATCAATGTCTTGCATCACGTTTGAGTGGAAGACGCCTCGGGTGGATTCAAAAAATTCTTCCAGATCTTTCCCCTGAACAGTTTCATACTCATCTGCCTGGACAATCATTTCCATCTTATCAAGTTCTTTGACGAGGCGTGCGTCTTCGGTTTTCCCTTGATCGTACTCAAGCCAAAGGTCGTACAGTTCCTTTCCGAAAGTTGATTGTGAAAGGGCATCATCCCGGAGATGATGCATTGCAGCCTCTTCTCGGCTAAACTTTTCCTCTTTGGAGACGCCATCCCCCGGAGCAATATCCCCGACTTCAGATTCGGCGAGATCATGGACTAGTGCCATCTTGATGAGTCGGTCTCGTCGAGCGGAATCATTGCCACCAACGGCCATAGCCATCAGTGCCATACGATACATATGATCGCTAACGCTCTCTGGATCGTGCACTCCCCGTTTGACCCATCCTGTTCTCTTAATGGTCTTGAGTTTGCCTACGAATCGAAAGAAACTGAGGAGGTCCTCTGCTGGAAGCTGTGATTGTTGAGCTGACATGGCAGCGTATGTTTTCAGTTGGATACTTCTAGTCAAACAGTTGTGGATTTGAAACCAACTCTTAAGAGTAGGTGCGAATGGAAGACAGAGGGTGCAAATGGAGGCGCCCTGCAATGTGTAAGAATCTGAGAGCGAAAATAAACTTGCTTGCATGCAGTGGCAGAATCAATTTCGAAATGAGCCTCTGTCGCCCCCAGGAAAACAGTGGCTTGTAGTTGTTATTGATTATGTTGCTCAGATAAGCACTTTGTCGTGCTAGTATGTTGACTTTAACAACAAGAAGCGAACTCAAATCTCTACCGAATGCGTGAGTACTTGATAGCAGCGCTGAGGTCTGTGTATCCTCGTAATGTGATGAAACCGAATCGAACGTTCTGCAAAATATGTAAATCCTGTTGATTTGCTTCTCTTCGGGAAAAGTGCAGAGGACGGTCGGCTCCTGTCTCCGATAGTGAGGTACAAGTTCGCGCATTCTGGTGCTTTGAGCCTGCAATTGCATGATGTTAAATCAACGAAAAATTTAGGCAGATGCGCTATCAGTGCCATTTTAAGAGCCCCCCGGTTTTTATCCGCTGTGCGGATGCAATACCACCAAGGATGGTACAGTATCTCTACTCTACGCACTCAACAAAGCAAAACGTGGAGTCTGCATCTTGCAAGTCACTTTGTCGCACACTCGCGTCTTGGCCTTGGCATCTACTCTGCCGTCTGTACCAGGACGGCTGCATCTCTGGTGGCAGGTCCGAGCGCGCAGAGAGGTTGTATTCCTCGCTTCCACCCTCCTTGCATGACAGAATTGCCCAAATATGTCGCAGTCCAGTGCAATGAATGGAAACGATGTCAACACGACGGGCAATGGTATGCACCCAAACGGCGACAAGAATGGAAACGTCATGGATGATGCCAACTCTTCTGACTCCCTAAATGATCATGACTGCACTGAGCGTGGTCTGGATCGAAATCAGCTCGTGAGAATCATTGTCCAAGCCATTGATAGCTTAGGATATTCTGATTCTGCTAGAACCCTTGAAAAAGAAGCCAGCGTAGAAGCCATGTCATTGCAGATGAGGAGACTACGAGACTGTGTTCTTTTGGGAAGATGGGATCAGCTCGAGCACGTTCTCAGCGAAGTGACAGTTTTCAAATCAGAGAGCGATGCAAGAGCTGCCAGGTTCGTGCTCTACGAACAAAAGTTTCTTGAACTTCTGGAAGCTGGGCAAACAGCTCAGGCACTAGAATGCCTCAGAAACGACCTCACCCGCTTGAGTCGAGATCCCAAGTTGCTTCACAAGCTTCCATTACTCTGTATGTGCACCACACCCGACGAAGTCAGGAAGCATGCACGGTGGCCGGGTGCAGGTTCGGAATCTAGGGCATTAGTTTTACAAAAGCTGCAGAGCTATGTTCCAGCCAGCGAGTTACTGCAAGAGAACCGCCTTGAGAATATGCTTTGTCAGGCAATTTTGTATCAAAAGCAAATCGCAATGTTTCCTTATACAAAGCAACGAGAAGCAAGCCTCTTGGAGGATATGGTTCACTGCGAGGACCTTTTGCCTCGAAAGATTCTGCATAAATTGGAGGGCCATTCTGATGAGGTGTGGTTCGTCCAGTTTTCTCATGACGGCGAATATCTTTCATCAGCATCGAAAGATGGGTCTGCAATCATTTGGAAGAGTCGGGCGTTGCTTGCAGGAGAGTGTGAGACCAGCAACGCTATGTTACACAAGCTTGAAGGTCATTCACGAACAATCTGTTTTTTAAGTTGGTCTCCAACTGACAAATATCTTCTAAGTTGTGGGGAGGACCATACGCTGCGCTTGTGGGACGTCAAGTCTGGTAGGTGTATTCGTGTTTTTGACCGGCATACCGGGCAAATAACAGCTTGCGCGTGGATGCCTCATGGTCGATCTTTTGTGTCAGGGGCCCATGACTCAACTATTTATGAATGGAGCGTGGATTCAGGAGAATGCATCGCTTCCTATGCGGCCACGACACGCGTGAATGACGTTTCAATATCCAAAGATGGAAAACTTCTAATCGCCACATGTTCTGACAACGGCATCCAAATCTTCGATACAACGGCAAGAACTCAAATAGCTTCCATGAAAGAGAAAGTTAGTATAACCTCAATCTTTTTGTCAAGTGACTCTGAGTCACTACTCGTGAACACGAACTCTAGCGAGGATCCAAAGATGCAAGAACCCGAAATACATATCTGGAGCATGCGTGACATGGAAATTCGACAAAAGTTCAAGGGTTTCAAACAAACGAAATTTGTTATACGAGGATGTTTTGGAGGACATGAACAAATGTTGGTACTCTGCGGATCCGAGGACCACATGGTTTACATCTGGGAGAGAAAGAGCGGGGAGCTGATAGCTAAATTGGAAGGGCACCAGGGCACTGTCAACACTGTTGCCTGTAGCGAAGCAGACGGGAACCTCATCGCATCTGGTTCCGACGACAAAACTGTAATTGTAGGTTCAAATCGGTGCATGGCTGCTTTTTTCATCCACTCGGCGTCGTGTTCTGTTTGTGTCTAACAGGTTTACTGTACTTGTCTTCTTTCTTCTCTGCAGATTTGGGGTGTGCAAAAACAGAATGTCAAGTTCCAAACATACAGCAGTTCAAATAGGTGTTGAGTTATATCCTCATTCAAGGACAAAACTTGGCATTATGAGATTAAGAGCGAAATTGTCAGCTAAGCAAACTCTCTTATACCACTTGTGAACTATATGCAGCTGCCCCTTTTCCTTCACAAAAGCAAGCTGCGAATCCGATGCCGAAGTAAGGATGCTGCGGCAAAATGATAGAACAGTGATACTTGTTCTTTTATAGCGGGTACGCTATCGTGAAGGATATGCGGCATGCCAATTTCGTGTTCATAAGGAAGTTGGTGTACAAGGAGAACTGTTGAGCGTCGTATTTCTCTTCTCTCCATTAACTTTCTACTCTGAACTAGTCTCTCAGAGTTTCCAACGATGCGCATATATCCCCCGGGGTATGGATGCTTCGCTCAAAGTTCATGTTGTTTTCCGAATTTACTAGAATCCATATCGCAAATAAAAACATGACGTCTCACTATTTTCGGTCCCAGTCTGAAGGATCTCCCATCGGTATCTAATCAGTCAAGGGGAGGAAACTTGATATTCTTTCAGGAAGTGGCTCCGCGCTATTCCAGACGGCCGAGCTCCAAAAAGACGTCATGCCTAGCCATTTAGTACATTGATACAGTCTAGCCGACAACAATCCCTGGCGAATCCCGTCTGATGTTGTAGGGGAAAGAGGTATTTCTTCGTCTTTGCACTATCGTGAGATGTCAATGTGCTCACGGAATGTACTCCTTCAGAGATCCCTTCAATGGGTAACAGAAATTGCCTGGTTGAATTTTTTAGCAGCAATGTTGTGGGGTCGAGATCTCCCCGCTGGAAAGTCGCGCAGCCTCAGTCCAAGCAGACACTTTGTTAAACCGATCAATCGCTTGACCTGCGGTACGGGTTGCCTGCCGCGCTTCTTCGTTCTGAATCCGTGCGCGAAATACTGCGAGGAAGCTATTGCTCAGTCTCGAACTTTCAAAATTGTGAGTTCCCGACGGAGCGTCTCTTTATTATGAGGGCGGTGAAAATGGCTTTCATTACTTGTATCTCATCGAGTCATCTCACACGGAAGCAAGGCAGTAGTACCGAGCGCTCATTCTTTCTTCAGAAGCAACTAATCCCACTTGGGAGACCACTCATATGTAGAGCACGGCACAGATCCAAACAGGTGAGAATGGACTTCCAGGGCAGTAGCAACAAAAGCGCGAACGGAACTGAAGGGAGTGCACAAACCCATGATGACAAAGGGTCTGGTCCTGCATTGAGCAGATATGGAATAGGTGCTCTGTACATTGGGTTCGCTTCGTCCGTTCTCTTCCTCGGTCCCGGTACACTGAGCGATCCCGGCCAACTCGGTATGATTATCTCTGGGAAGCTGGAGGACGTAAACGATGTCTTCTTCGCCATCTTCAACCTCTTTGGCGCCACTAGCGTTACATTGGCGGCCCTTCTAAATGCTGGGGCTTCCCGACAAAAAAAGCTCCGGACTGATCTATTCTCGATTGCTGGTTTGTTTCTAGGATTTTGGTCTTTTGGACCATATCTCTTTGGACGGGAATACGTGCCGAAGATCGCGAGGGAAGAAGTGTATGATCGTGGGATCCTTAGCCGTGCTCTGGAAAGCAAGGCTTTGGCGCTAGCTACCGTTGGGTACGCACTTTGGGCATATGCGTTTGCACTCGGTTTCTTTACTCCTGGAACACTAAAGTATCATGATGTTCTCTTGTACGCCACCGTGGTAGACCTCTTCCGGGATTTCTCAATGGACCGCGGCATATTTTCAACATGCATTGATTTTGTCATTTTGAACACTGTAATAGGTGGTCCACTGACGGAGGACATGTCGCGGCGGGGCTGGTTTAGGGAAGGTCGAAACATCGATTCCATACTTACCGCGTTATGCTTCTTGTTGATACCGGTTTTAGGACCAGCGGTATATCTTCTTCTGCGCCCGTCCTTGCCTGAGAGTAACTCTGAGAAGTCCTAGTAAAGACCAGCACATGTGTGAATCAGGATGCGCTGAACAAATGAACGGTGCACCCTTGTAGCATCGGGTGAAGGACAAGCAGTTCGTCTTCAAGTGAGAGCGGATTTGTGTTCTGTAGCAACAATACGCTAGCTACAGAACATAACTTATGTCTTCTTTCTAACGGGAAGTAGCATTGCAGCGCGAAGGTAGGGTGTGCGCAAGCCGAGCAATCTGGAATGCCCGGCCGAGGGACGACCCTGCGTTGTCCTGACGTTCTGATTCTGTTATCGTTCTGCAGTCTGGGTTTCCAGCTTTTCTCTGAAGCTCTGAGGCCAGGCCCTCTGACCCTCTCGACAGAATCATGGTGGGACAAGAGCTCGACAGATGGCGGAGGGTCGTCGATCTGATGCCCAGTGCGGTGATGTAGTTTTCAGAGGTAAATGCTTTGTGCAATGGTTTTACTGGGAATCATTCCCAACTTCTACTGTACATCGTCTACATATCGAATATTGTACCGGGCCGAGGCATTCGTCGCAAGCTTCTTCTCCCACCGAAAATTACTCAAAACTACCACGTCAAGAACAGAGCTAGTTACTTAGGCGGCGTGGAAATTGCCAAACTCACACCCTTTGAGGCTCTGCCTCTACACATGCACGTACTTTTGACTACCGTACATCAAATCACGGCATCCAGCCGTGCTATAGCCTGAAGCGTTCCTTCAGTAGTTTTTGGAGGGTTGGTGGCAATGTCTTACACAATCCTGCCCACCGATCCCCGAGAGATGTCTTGAACCCTCCAAGAATGGTTGCAAATTCCATTTCAAGGTCTGGTTTGCATTGGTACCAACTCGCTATCGCGTCAACATAGTACACGAAACACTCAAGGACGGCCCCCGGATTCACTCTAACCATACTGTTCATTCCGTGAAACGCCTGCTCCTTATCCACGTCATCCCGAATATTTCGCAAATGAGAGAAGACAGCCTTCGCAAATACTCCCAAACGAACAGACATCGCATCTGGCATGACAAGCCCCAGTCGCCCAAGCGTTATAGCGGAATTTTCTAGTAGAGTCTTGTTCAGTTGTGTTGAGTTGACCACAAGAATCAAGGGATCCACCGCTCTCTCCAACAACACCCTTTGAATTGTTTCTCGATCGATTGGTACGTTCGGAGGAAGGAAACCAGCCATCATGATTAACTCACCGAGGGCCCATGTAGCGTTGTTAGATACCGACATATATTCAGGATCCAAGGCATCCACTGAAAACTTAACATATTCAGACAACGCAGGAATTAAGGACGGGATCCTCGCGCGCGCCAACTCGCCTAAAAGCGCAAATGCACTCTGTCGAACTTCTGCTCGGTTGTCTCTCATTGCCACGAAAAGTAACGGCAGAAGTGGTTTCGCTCCGTTTCCGCTTTTCGCAACGAATGGGTCCACACTGGCACCAAGCGCTTCAGCGAGGCTGCACATGAGATCGAGAGAGCTTATTAGAAACTCTACATGCGCATCATCCCGTTCTCCGTGCGATTCTCTTGAATATACTATATCCATAATATTAGCACAACGCGAAAAAATGTTTGCAGCAAATTGTTGTGAGCGAACGCCAATCGAGCGAAAGACGACTCCCAGGCACTCTAGAATCGGGAGCATGGAAAGATGTGTGTCGCCAACTGAGTTCCACTGCGAAATTAGTAAAGGCATTAGCTTATTCAGGTAATCAGGAATGGCAAGTTCGCTGCCTACAGCATCCGCGAGACCACATACAACATCATAAAGCGCAATGCGATTACTCTGTTGATATCTTTCAAATGCGACTTTCAAAGTACGGAGTATTGGCGTCAAGTAAGACGTCAACAGAGGGCCTGTTTCCTCTTCGAGTGTGGCTAACGCAGAGCAAGAAGCTTTCTGAACAACCTTATTTCGGTCAAGCATACGGTCTAGCAGTAATTTCAGCAGCTGTTGATACGACGCGTCATCGTGCTCGCTGATTATCCATTTGGCGTATCTAGAGAGCGTCCAACAACTTATACACCGTACCATGTAATGTGAATCTGATGCTAGACGCATCAGAAAAGGGAAAATATTGCGCATATGATGTGACATTCCGCCGTAGCAACCCTCTGCAATTGCACCCAGCGCCAGGACCCCACACTCCCTCTGTTCCCAGTTCTCTCCATCAGTTAGCTTGTCTTGCAATACCGGCTGGAGCGCATCTAAGAGTTCGTCCGCAAAAAGAGTGGACAAGCTGTCCAGGGCGGCTGCTGAACCCCTTCTTAGATTCCATTCTGTGCCATCAGCGTCACGATCTTCATATCCACCCTCTCCGTCATCATCGTCATCATCATCATTTCCCCCATCATGAGAATCGTTACCAAAGCCATCTTGGGCTCCCTTCACCCCCTCTACAGCACCCATAGGCACCCGGCTGCTCCCATTCATGATATTCTCGTTGGTGCGCGGATTATACATTGCTTCGGGAGAACTTCCTTTCAAGGCATGATCCACCTCACCCTCCATTGCACCTGCGTTACCGTTAGTGTCGCGGAATTTCGGCTGATGAAAACGAGGCCGCATGTCCTCGGGCCTATCGGGAACCAGGTCGTCAGGACCAGCCGCGGCATCTATCGTTTCCTTTTCGAACGACGAGTAAACCATGTTGTTCAAAAGAATAGGTACCAACCTGGGCAGGTACGGACGTAATGTGTCCACTGCTCCTCTGCTTGCCGAGAATGAACTCCAAAACTCTGATGCCTCCCGTGCGACCTCTTCGTTGGGGTGCATCGATGACTGCAGCATGTACTCAATGACATTTTTGATGTGTGGGGCAAGCGCGTGTGGACTGACATCAAGCAGTAGACAAATGGCAGTGCAGACTCGTTTTCGGACTTCTGGAGACGAGTCCTCCGCTACACTGAATACGGTATTACACAGTACCTCTATGTTCGCTTGCAGGGCCGGTGGCATGACGAGAATTAAGTGATTTAGGATCTGCAGGGCTCGTGCTCGAACACTTTGTGTTTGGTGACGACAGAGCAGAATAATCTTTGGGAGAAGAGTATCTAGAGACTGTGATTGATCTTCTGCGAGCATGTTTGGAGCATCTTCAGCAAGACGACTAAGAACAGCTAGTGAGCCGTC
>NW_005179253.1:37505-92618 GCF_000350225.1 Chondrus crispus
CGTCTAGATACGTTGGACGACTTGAATCCGAAGAAAACTCGAGCGATGTTATTAATCCAGACAAAGCGACTAGATGACGGTTATGTAGGAGAAGAGTGGATATACACGACGCTACTACATCGCGGACAGGCTCGCACTTATCACCTATTGCGTTGACCAGTTGTGAACTGATATAAGCTTGTACTTGCGGGTGCAAAGTCCCGTACATGAGACGAATGTTGCTCTTTAGGAGGAAGCCAGCCGCCTGCTGCGTGGCTGTTACTTCTCCAATTGAGGCTCTTGGCTTTGATATCTTGAAAACGATATCCGGTTTGGTCAAAATGTAAACAAGATAGTTGTTGAAATCGCGTTGGGAGGCGTATTGCTGCAGCTGCGCAAATAGATGGCTTTGAACTGTGGAGTGTGCACTAGTAGAGTGCGTTAGCAAGTCAACCAGGGAGCTCAGCAACTGCTGCGACGGCTCCCACTGGTTGTAGGTATTCGCGAAATGCTCATCAGTTCCATTGACGGATGATGGGGGGCCATCTTCATTTCCATTGCCATTGTGCGTTGCGGCAGGATGTGACACAGACATCGACAAAGTATCGGGTGCGGCAGCCAAAGCAAGATGCGGGGTACCCGACATGGCCACAAATGCCATACCCAGCCTGTCACCCGAGACCCAGGGAAAGAATGTACCAGCGTTCGCAGTCGACACAGTTAAGAAAGCCGCGTTTACACAATTTAAGAACCCAAGCAAATGCGTTTGACACTCCAGTATACGGCGGGGGAGGGGGGTATTCGAAATCGGGAGTCAAATGCTTTTGCACTTGGGGCGAGGGATGTGCGCGCTTTTCGTCAGAAACACGACTGCACAACGCGCAGATTCAAACTCTGTAGTTGCAAATGAACAGTTGCCTGTTGCGCGGCAGACTGATCGAGAGAGGGCAGCGCGCGGAAAGTGAGCGCCTTCGGCAACGATTGTGCGGTGCTGGCAGACGAGAGTACCGCAAAGGCAGGGGTGGGTGGTGCGGCGACAACAAAATAACAATGGCGGTGGCGGTGTAGTTGCTGTATTTGATGGGCGGTAAAGGTTGTTGGGCGGGCGACTGTGGGGCGGAGTAGGGCGGAGTAGGGCGGGGGAAGAGAGCAGGGAGTCGGCGAGTAGTGGAATGGTGCAAACGGTCGCCCACAAGCGTGTTTGAAGAATGCCGCCCTGTCGTCGCCGGCGCAATTTTCGTGATTTGTAGTCGAAAGAGCTGGGCCGCACACGAGACGAGTGAGACACCCTGTCCCGACTCTGTGTGACTCCACCCAGCCTCCTCACTTCCACCGTATACACGTGTGAGAAAGCTAGGCAGCGAAATCAGATCACACGAAGCGATCGGATCAACACACGTTGAGCTACAAGTACTTTGCTATACAGAGCGTGGAGGTCAAACGAGTCTCCAAAACAGAAAACGTACTGTACAGTGTGCTCTCTCGTTCTCGAGAACTAATATGATGGCGCTGTAATGCATCCTATCTCTGACGGTTCTGACGAGAAAGAAGAAAAACACTCCACACAGCGTTCCGAAGACAGTGGTATCAGACTGCCCTTCGTCTCCGTGCTCCTCGTTCCACATCCCACCCTACCTGCCCCCCTCTGTCCTTCCCTCCCCTCACGACTCTGCAATCATTTTCCTTTCACGTCACCCGGCGAGATCCGCACAAGCACGTTTCGCTTCGCTTTCGAACTACTCCACTTCATTCTCTTCAAAGCCTGATTGTTATTTCGCGCAATACCTAGCCAAGTCTTGCTCGGGTCCACTACTTCGTCTCACCCGCTCAGGTCTCCCTGCCATTAACTCGTAGTATCTCGGATCAGCACCCTCGTGCTCCCGCCCGCCGCACATGTCGTCATATGCTTACCTTTTCAAGTATATCATCATCGGCGACACCGGTGTTGGAAAGAGTTGCCTTCTGCTGTAAGCTTCCTATCCTGTCTTCCTACGTTCAATCTGAATATGAAATGCTTCTACAATGTTTTCAAGTCCAAGCACAGAAAGTGGTTACTAACGTTCTCTGCGGGCAACATTGAGTTTTCTACTTTTCTTTCGCAAACGGTACAAAATGCTAGGCAATTTACAGATCGACGATTCACACCAATACATGATTTGACAATCGGTGTCGAGTTCGGTGCTCGTATTATTACCGTTGAGGACAAACAGTTGAAGCTTCAGATATGGGACACGGCGGGCCAGGAGTCCTTTCGCAGTATCACCCGCAGTTACTACCGCGGTGCAGCAGGCGCTTTGCTAGTATACGATATCACCCGCAAAGAGACCTTTGAGCATATTCTTTCATGGCTTCAAGACGCTCGGGTCCATTCGAATTCAGACATGTCAATTATTCTGGTGGGGAACAAGGCCGACCTTGAACACCGAAGGCAAGTACCGAAGGAGAGCGGCGAAGCTTTTGCAAAGGAGCACGGCCTGTTGTTTTTGGAAACTAGTGCGAAGAACAATCTTAACGTTGAGGAGGCTTTTCAAACCACGGCATCCAGTATTTATCAAAAGGTTAAGGCAGGTGATCTCGATCTTTCGAGTGAGCGTCACGGCGTAAAAGTTGGCGCCTCTACGAATGCAATTAGTTTGTTGGATGACGCGTCGACGGTGACTAAAGCTGGCTGCTGTTGACCCTTGCATGCTCCAACATGACATCCGTATGCTTTCTGCTCATCACCGCATGAGACGTACCTGTCTGCGGGAGGCAGAACTGGTTCTTCGTGGAGTTAATACCTTGGATATCGAAATCCCTACTTCTATTATAAATTGATGAGGGCAGCATGTGCCCCCTGCTGACAGACAGCCTCTTCAGTTCAGCAAGACGAAGTCCTTCTTGCGTCCCCAGCAAAGATGTGCAAATTCTTTTGCCGCCCGATGGCTGCCCTGGCGAAGACTGTTGTGTATCTCGGAATCTCATCACGAGTATCAAAATGTGCATCGGCCTTTGATTCTCCTAATACTCTATAATAGCGAATATACATCGCGCCACCTAGCGCACCGCCTAAACACAACCACCACTTCACAACTTGTAAAAACCTCCTAAGAGCACGTCCCTTCCTAAAGATCTCTAAGACTGCTGGTGTGCGGTAAACTCTACCACCTAAGGAATTGTGGGCACCAAATTTTCCTTCCAGAATCATTATCCGTTGGGTCGAAGGCACATCATCGCCAGGAAATTTGGTACAAAGCCGTCGACGAAGTTGCTCTCATCCTAATTTGTTTCCTTTCTCTCCTCGCCTTGACAATATGAAGACTCCACTGAGATTAATTGCAACGCCTGCGGCGAAACATGCTCGTCTGGAGTTGTTCAGCGAAGCGTACTCATCGAAAAAAATGCCTCCCCCAATCATGGAACAAAGACTCCAAAGCACTTCAATTGCTGGTACAATGAATAGGATGTCATGACTGGCCAACAACTTGTTTAACGTGTATATCCAAAAACATACCAGAGAAAGCCATGTCGTTATAAGAGCCAGAAACTGTGGCTTCAATGCGTTATGAAATCCATCAGTTAAAGCAAGTAGACTCGCTTTCGAAAGAAACACTGTATTCACACTCAACATCGCTGCAGCCGCTGCGTGACAAAGACCGGCATATGCGACTAGTGTTGGGCTAGCCAGCTCAGAGCCACCTGATTTTCTTATCCGGTCTCGTAGCCTCGCTCGTATCAACATTAGTAGCGAAGCCAACGCAATGATGGTGACAAGATAAATGCGAAATTCAGTTCGTTTGAAAAGCTCAGATATTTCCCTAATTGTCAGCCCGTGTTGCTCAGCATGATTCGCACTTGCAACAGCCAGAATGTTCCCCACAGCTATCAAGAACATGGGCAGTACGTCCCGCATAGCCATCCGTTCCCCGAGGACATACGTAGCACATACGGCATTGGCGATGAGAGCCATAGAACTAAGAGGCGCTATAAGACTTTGGGCTGCATACCTTAAGCCAGCAGTATTGAGTAATCCCCCCAAAGAATTAACTCCGTATCCACAAAACCAAAGAATGGTTGCATGAAAAGGTGATGAGCGTCGGTTGAATGGCGTGTCCCGTAATGAGGCGACGGAAACTGTGCCGCGCTTAATGTGGGAAAGCTTAATGAGGTTCATGCCTGCGCCGCATAGCGTGTATCCGCCCATAGCGAGAAAAAGTCCGAAGGACCACGGAGCCACCCCGACTGACACTCTGGAAAAAGCTTTCGCCACATCCGCGATGGCCGGCTGCATCTCAGTTTCTTCCATTGCAAAACCAAACGACATGCCCAAGGGCCCGCCGCTCGCGGCAGTCTCCGCGTTACGGTGACAAGCAAACAAGCGAGACCACGACGGCTGGTACACAGAATGACCGTGGCTCCGCAATGTAGGAACCGCGGAGCAAGACACACCAAGGAAGCAGCGGGGTTACTTTGCATCAAACTCCCGGTCAGCAGTTTAGGATTGAGGGGTAAGTGCAAGTGACAGTACAAGCCGATGGAGAGGGGCTTGATGAGTCTGAGCGCTATCAGGCAACAAACACGATCGCTGTAATGTAGAAAGGAGCTGCACACTCCCCCGACTTGCTCGGATGGGATGACCCGTTATCTTCAAAAAAAAAAAATTATTTCAAAGTTTGCATTGGTACCCTGCTTTTGTACTGTACTTCACGCTCACGTGCACAAGCACAAAGAAATTGCTTGACTTCCCCGCTGCGAGCACCACAGTCGGTTCCAAATCCAAAATCTGAAGAAGTTAAAGCTTACCATAGCTTTTGTTCAGCGTTGTCAGCGCCAACAACGGCAAGCAGTCCGTCATCCATTTTACGATAGCCCTCACTGGCCACGCACCCTTCCAGCGAATGCAGCTCCACCAGGTGTTCGCTCATTCACCACTGACCACGTGCCTTCTGTACTACTGTACAGTATACGGAAATAGGCACACTGATACTTAACAGCAATGTGCCGCACTGCTCCGCGTCCTGGACAGCGCAAGCTTTAAATTCGATTACAGTGTAATTGTCGAGGTGCGGCATGGCATCAGCATATTACGGCTCCCACACGGAGGTGTGCATCGGACTGTGCTCCGCGTGGGGGGGGTCGCCTTCGATAGTGCCATACAGGGGGGTTGCGCAATAGTGCTACTTGGAGTAGTGCCTCCCACTATTTAGTGCAATGCAAAACGCCATGGCATGGTTATCATACTGCCTACACGTGTTCACACACGTGTGGCTTCAGTACCGTGTGTGTTGCTCATTAGTGCACCCCCGTGTCGTAAGCACAAAAGGTGCAGTACTCCCGATGTGCAATACAATTGTTTCGCAATAAGAGAAGCAACCTGAAGGATGCATCGACAAAGTCAAACCTGATTCGGTGTGTAAACTTCTGAAAGCAATCTATGGTCTTAAGCAAGCCCATCCCCAGGGGCATAGTAAGATCGATGAGTTTCTGATCAATGAACTTGGTTTCAACACTACACGCAGCCACCCATGTCATTACATTCGACGTCAAGGCAACGTCATCATGATTATCGCGTTGTACGTGGACGATCTGCTGCTAGCTGGAAGTGACTTGGAGGCCATACTATGGATGAAAAATGAACTCAAAAAACGATTCGATATGAAAGACCTTGGCGAAGCGAAGACTTGTATTGGTCTAGAGATCGACCGTATACGTTCTAAACACGTCCTGACCGTCACGCAGTCGAAGTATGCCCAAGCAGTACTGAAACGGTTCAAAATGTCGGCATGCAATCCTTGCGTTACTCCAATGGAACAGTCTCGACATGTCACAATGCAAGTGGCCGAAACTGGCACTGATGACAACCCATGCTTTGAACCATATCGTCAGGCCATTGAATGTCTAATGTTCCTAATGGTCGGGACCCGCCCCGATATTTCGTTTGCCATTTCAAAGTTATCTCAACACTGTGCCGACCCTCACGAGTCGCATTGGACAGGTGTGAAACGTGTTTTGAGATACTTGCGTGGGTCCCAGGATCTTGGAATAGTTTTTGGTAAAGATGATCTTGGTACGGAACTTCATGGGTATAGCGACGCAGATTGGGGTGGATGCCTTGAATCACGAAAATCAACGAGTGGGTACGTGTTCAAACTTTGTGATGGGCCTATCAGTTGGGCTTCCCGGAAACAAACAGTAGTTGCAAAGTCTACTTGTGAGGCAGAATACATCGCACTCAGTGAAGCATGCAAAGAGGCGGCGTGGCTTCGACGCTTCCATGCCGATGTACTTGGTGCGAATTCGGATCCAACAATTCGCGTTAGATGTGACAACTCTGGTACGGTTGCGTTTGCTCAGAACAAATCTACAAATCGTCGGAACAAGCACATTGATATTACGTATCATTTTGTTCGAGATGCGGTGCTGCAAAAACTGGTCACATTGTACCATTGTCCGACAACAGAAATGCCAGCCGATATGCTGACCAAACCCCTTCGTCGCGTGCTGTTTGAAAAGTTCGTGGGCATGGTTGGGCTTTCCGAGTGCAAAGCTGCCCAAAGCATGTGATCGAGGGGAGGTATGGAAAATGTGCGACCACATGCTGTTATCTGGAAAGTGCAAAATCGAGCGACACGTGTACATGACTCGACGGTCCGGACCCTCACCCCATATCACCACATGACAGGTGTAAAGTCTCAGATTTTGGGGTTTTGGGAACGAAAGTGGACTTTTGGAGGGTTATGCAAATTTGCATAAATGCCGAAAATTTGCATTTGGCCCGAACCGTTATAGGGCTACACGGGCAATACTGCAAATCTATTGCGTGTCGGTTCGAATGCTGCAATTCTATTGGTCTGTTATTGTCCACTTATATGCAGTCATGCTGGTGGTATATCTTGAATGATCGGTATACGTTTTAATTACATCATTTCGGGGGTTTCAAGTTGTTCACCATGGTTGTAATGGGTAATTACGTGTGTCCTTGGCGCTGGACACTTGTGTGCGGTGTACACATGTACACGTCACCAGGTTGCTGCGTGTACGTACACTTGTACACGTCGCCTACATACGGTCCGGCGCATGTCCGAGCACAGTACATGTGAATTAAAAGTACAACAAGTATTTCTCGCAAGAGACATGTACTTACGTGAGTATTCAGTGTACGCGTCACGCTGTATGCGACCGTTGCATCAGCATGCGCCGTTGTACTACACTGTCGTCAGCATGCGACGCTGTACTGTGCTCTCGTTATGGTGCGCCGTTGGATGCAAGTGGATGACAGTACTCGTGTGATTCACATCGGATATCACGTGAGATGTGTAAAAAGTCTGGATGCATATTGTTGCTACCCGTCATAGTTGTCTGGCAGTGTGTACCGAAATTAGCAAGGTACGAAACAAGGGCATGTATGGGGACTGAGATATGACAGGACTTTGCGTTGTTGGAATAGAGAGATGCCAAGTTGTTCATTGCGCAAGAATATATTCTGTCACGTCTGGATGCAGATTAGTAAGGTGTGAAACGATTGCATGCATAGGGCCATGGTTTACAGTCACTCGAAATGTGTAGAAACTGTTGTGCACTGATAGTCAATAGTCAATTCGTAAGGTGGAAATAGAACAGTGTGGACGGGCCAGAAGAGGACCGCGCTTGGTCGCGCATATGATGAGTACGGTTTACCAGGTGCCAAAGTAATGGGACAGTGTAACACTCAAAGTGTATAAGTATCGCCGAAAGACGGCTCCGAATAAACCTCGGTACCAACTCCTTCACTCACACACATCAACCTGCCCTCCTTCTTTCCCTTGCCCCTCCGAACCTACCATTACGGCAGTGTTCTCCGAACAGTTCCTCGCGCACTACTTCGTGCGGGGA
Organism: Chondrus crispus; assembly: GCF_000350225.1. Taxonomy (NCBI): domain Eukaryota; phylum Rhodophyta; class Florideophyceae; order Gigartinales; family Gigartinaceae; genus Chondrus; species Chondrus crispus. The sequence goes on from NW_005179253.1 coordinate 45,336, forward strand.
CTCGCTCCTGCGACCCGTGTCGCAGTTTACGAGACAGTGCAGCGGCTGCCGAGCCGCCAGAAGACCGATCTTCGGACCATCCGCCGTATCGCAACGGCGGAAGGAACCACTTACCGCGCTCGACGCGTTTTACCTCTGCCGGATTCGAAACCGGCAGGGAGGGCTGGCAGGACTACGAAGTCCGCCGCAACAAGTTCGCCCGCCTCTACCCTCCATGTCGGGGAGGATGAGTGGCAGGCCGACCCTGTCCTCATTACGCAAGGAGCAGGGCCAGTAGGAGGTCGACCCCCTTCACCAATGTCGACCGGAACGACGTCGAGCTACGCGACCGCATTCGCGGCCACTCCAAGAGCGCCCAGAGGTACGGACCCCCGGGTCGCTGAGCTCGACATCTCAAACCGAGATACCGGAGGTAAAGCCCCTCGCGTGCCCCTCCTCACCGATGAGGAGGCGCATCACGCGGCGACCTTCGCCTCAACGGACGGCAGCGCGTACGTGTGCTGGCTATGTCGTACGTACGGACACGCCATGTACGCCTGCCCGTTCCTGTCGCCGGAACAACGAATGTTCACGGCGTACAGGAACTACCGCTAGCAGATGGAGACGCGCCCCGGGGCGCGCAATCTCCTCCGGCAAGCGGTCGGCGAGGGTCGTCCCCCGCGTCAAGGTTTCCCGAATCGGTCGGGCGGGGGCGCTCGCTTCGCCCCCGTGGAGGCGGGTATCGTCGTACCGAACTCGATCGTCGGGATCGGCACGACTACCCCCAGGCCGACACAAGGTACCCCCGCCAAGGAGGGAGAGGGGACCGAGACCGTTCTCGGTTACCCCAACAGGTACAGAACGCGATCATGTACCTACAATATTGGGTAGAGGGTCCGTATCCCCTACCCGCAGAGGGACAACAAGGCGAACCGGTTCGACACGTCCCTCAGATCCTGCGACGTCCGGATGTCGCAGCTCAAGGTAAGGAAGTACCCGGGTACTTCGCCGATGACGGGCGGCCGCAGTGGGGGGATCGTCCCGACCCACGCGGCCAAGGACCCGAAGGGGACCTGGCCACCGATAGCCAGGGGGGTAGCTCCGATAGCACCGGTAGTTCGAAAAAAGGGTAAAGACGGTTACGTACACGCGGTCGCGTGAGCCGTCTTTTCCCTATAAACTAGACCGGTCCCCGCGTGCTCGCCAAGGACACGGGGGGTATTGTCCGATAATACATCCCCCGCTATCGGAGTCGAGCACGGGGACTCCAGCAATGTCGACATTGCAGGAGAAACCCAACACCGAGGCCCACGTAGACCCGATGTTGGAAGAAGGCACCACAGGGACACCCGACATCCCAGTGAAGCGCAACGAGCGAGACGCGGTTAACGCCGACCGACACGAGTCGGTCGACCTCCTGACCCCGGTGAGCCCAAGGTCGCCGACGAAATGTCCGCCTCGTACGGACTCCAGCACCTGGACGGGCGTCACTGAGACGCGAACGTCCACCGGCTCGAGCCGAAGGAAACGCAAGAGGGGCCAACGCCGAAGTCGAAGGCCCCGGCGGAACGACCTCACCGATAAGGTCGCGCTCAAGGTGGTCGATGGCCTCGTATGCCTCTTGACGTCGAAAATATATAACGTCTTGGGCTCCGTGGCCACCGAAGGCAACGCGTTTAAGCCCCACACGATCGCCGTCGACACGTGCTCGGGCTACAACTTGGTGAGGAAGGCCGACCTCCCTCCCGACTGGGCCCGCTACGTAATACGGGACGCGCCATTACCACGCCTGGCTGGCGCGAACAGTAACCCGCTTCGACTTACGGCGGTCGTCCGCCTCGCGGTCCGGTTGCGGAACACGACGTTCCGCATACCTTTCGTAGTGGCCAAACAACTCGCTGTTCCCGTTCTACTTGTGACCGCGTTCATTGATGCGCACGTACGCAGCATCGACATCGACGGACAGAAGCTCGAACTTCGTCACGGTGGCTCGGTAGCCATCGTCAATGGGAAGGGGGAACCGACTTCCGCCACTAGGCGACACGGTCGCCAAATGAGTCGTCCGGAGGTACGCGAGGAGGCCCCGCAGGCGATCCGAATCGCCCGCTGGGTTACCATCCCCGCGATGTCGCAAGCCCGTGTGCGTGTGACAACCGCTGGGAGGGGTCTCGTGTTCCTGGAGCCCAAGCCCTCACTCCAACACCGCCATGGAGTGAGGCTGACGAATGGCGTCGCGGAAGTCCTACCGAACCAGACATTCGAAGTCATCCTCGCGAACTTCTCGCGACGGGAGAGGCGGTTTCCGAAGCACACCGTCGTGGGATACGCGAAGCGCAACCCCCTTGCGATCCTCACGCCCGAACGTCGAGTCGCTGAGGGGGTCGCGCTCGCGTTGCACCTGACCGACTTGACCGATCAAGTCGGAGAGGTCGGAGCTGGCCGATCCAGCTCCGACGAGGAGGGAACCGCTGGGAGTGAAGGGGTTGACCCGGACGAACGGTCACATATATCCCCACCGACGGCGGAGGGTACTGTACCCCCCAGCAGAAGGATCCCGAAAATCCACCGATGGATTGGGAAAAAGAGATTGACTTGTCATACATCGACGATAACAAGCTCCGTGGCCACGTGCTCGAGATGCTCCGTAAGCACTCGAGTCTGCGGTGCGCTCGGAACGATCCGAGCCACAGAGCACCACATTCCCCTCGAACCGGGAACGAAACCGATTCGTTCTATGCCCTATCGGAAGGGCCCGGCCATGCGCGAAATGGTCGCGAAGGAGGTCAAAAAGATGTTGAACGCAGGGGTTTTCGAGCCTGCAAGCACCGAGTGGGCGTCCCCGGTGGTGCTCGTACCGAAGAACGACGGCTCTCTTCGGTTCTGCGTGGACTACCGGCGCCTCAACGCGAAGACTGCAGCGGATTCGTATCCGCTGCCGCGTATGGACGACTGCATCGACTCGCTAGGAGATGCAGCCGTCTTTACGACGTTGGACTGCAATTCCGGTTATTGGCAGATCCCGGTCGCCCCGGAGGACGCAAGATAAGACTACCTTCACGACACATATGGGTACGTACCGCCATTTGCGCATGCCGTTTGGATTAAAAGGGGCACCGGCCACCTTCCAACGTGCCCTCGATATCATAATCTCTCGAGTCCGCTGGCAAATATGCCTCGTCTATCTCGATGACGTTATTGTGTTCTCGCGTACGGACGCGGAACACGCAGGGCATCTCGATACCGTCTTGAGCTTGTTGCGGAGTGCCGGCATCTCCCTCAAGCTCAAGAAGTGATGCTTCTTCCGTCCGAAGGTGCATTACCTGGGGCACATGATATCCCCAGGTAAGTTGAGCGTTTCGGATACGGCCTCCGACGCCTTCCGAACGTTCACGTTCCCGAGGACGCTGACGTAAGTGCGCTCGTTCCTCGGGGCGTGTAACGTGTATCGTCGCTTCGTCAAGGGCTTCTCGAAGATTGCCCGTCCGTTAACCGATATAACGCGCAAGGACTCGGATCACGATTTCGATAATCCAACGGAAATTCAGCTTCAGACTTTCGAAAACCTGAAGGCCGCGATGATCTCCCCGCCGATCCTCACGCTACCACGGTACGGCCGACCGTACATGTTGGACACGGACGCCAGTGCATATCAACTCGGGTGCACCCTCCTACAGGAGCACGACGAGCCAAACGATTGGCGCCCCGTTCGGTACTGGTCGTACTCGCTAAGCGATAGCGAACGGAACTACAGCGCTACGGAGCGTGAGTGCTTCGCCGTGGTGTGGGCCGTCCGCACACTGCGGCCGTACATCGAGGGAACCAAGTTCACCGTCCGGACGGATCACGACGCCCTCCGATGGCTCATGTCGCTCACGGAGAGCTCGGGAAGACTCACCCGGTGGCGGCTACGTCTGGCTGAATACGATTTCACCATTCAGTACCGCCCCGGGCGCGTGCATCAGGTGCCCGATGCCCTGTCACGCCTCGTGTCGCCTCGTGTCGCCGATGACCCTCGCCTCACCGTCGAAGTGGATGACGACATTCCCACCTTCGACGGGGGCACGACAGTTCGAGACGTATCGAACGAGCTCTCGGACCACGCTTGTACCGCGAGCTGCGATCATCAGGCCGTCCATGTCTTCGTAACGACACGGAACCAAGCCGAGGCTCGAACAAGGCCGCGCGTACGGACGCGCGACGAACGGCGAGGCGACGACGAAGCCCCCGCTCTCCAAGCACCCAATTCGTTTTGGGAGGAGAACGACGAGTTCGACGCCGCCGACATCAAGCGCGCCGAAGACCCCGAGGCTGGCGCGCTCGACTCCCCGGTCGCCCCACCGCAGGACGACCTTCCGGCCCCTCTTACGATAGAGGAGATAGCCGAGGAGCAACGCGGGGATGACTTCTGCCAAACCGTTTTGGCACGGCAGTCCGAGTCTCGAGACTCCGCGTTCTTCGAGGACCACCAAGGGGTGCTCAAATGGAGACACCCCTTCGACCCTGATATCGTTCAGGTGGTGGTACCTCGGACGCTCCGCGCCAGGCTCCTTCGCCTGTGCCACAACCCGGCCATCGCGGGGCACCCGGGCCAAAACCGTATGTACTACGCACTTCGACGCGAGTACTACTGGCCCCACCTGGCTGCAGATGTGGCAGCCACGGTGCGAGGGTGTCGGACCTGCGCGATGAACCGGGTCAAGCCGAGGAAACATCTCAATCGATTGAGATTGTTCCCAGCTACGAGGCCTCTCGAGAGCCTCGCCATCGACATCTTGGGGCCGCTCCCCAAGACGAAGACAAGAAAACGATTCCTGCTCGTGATTACGGACCGCTTCAGTAAGCTGACACAAGTCGTTGCGCTCTGCAGGATAACAGCGTACACCGTCGCAGTTGCGTTCTGCGACTCGTGGGCGTTCAAGTATGGCGTCCCTCGCACGTTGCTTTCGGACGACGGCCCTCAGTTTAATGCCAAGTTCTTCCACAGCACGTGCCGTGTTCTGGGGCTAACGAATTTGTACACTTCGGCGTACCATCCCCAGACGAACGGGCAAGTGGAGCGATATATCCGAACAATCGCCTCGATGCTGCGCAACTACGTGGGTGAACACCAGGACGACTGGGATGTGTACGTGGGGCCACTTACGTATGCGTACAACTCCCACGTACATCGCACCACACGCACCACGCCGTTTGAGCTCGTGCTCAGCAGGCCACCGCCGGAGTTCTCTCTCCGACGGGCGGACGGCGACGCGCCCCCTTCCGATAGGGGGAACCAACGTGCCGAGTTCCTCAAGACCTTGGAATCGACTATCCAAAAGGCCTACCGGAGCCTGCGTCGGACGCAGGCTCGCTACAAGCGCGACTGCGGTAAGCGCATATGACGTATTAATTCCCGGCTCCGTCCCGGAAAATACGTATATCTGAACCCCACCGATGGGGGAAGACATCAAACAAGCTCGCCTCCCCGGCTGTCGGACCGTACCGAGTTATCGCAAACGACCAGCGCACTATCACGATCGATCGTGATGGAGTTACAGAGCGCGTCTCCGCAGACCGCTGCATCTACGCACCCACGCCGGCGAACGCGCCAAGGGCGAGCACGACTACCCCCGAGGACCTTGCCGACAAGATCACCAGGGCACGCAGTACGCGGTCCAGCGTCTGCTCAAGCATCGCGTGGTAGAGGACGGAACTACGGAGTTCCCCATCAAGTGGGCTGAGTACGACGAGCCCACTTGGACTGCACGAACACATGTTCCCGAGGAGGTAGTGTCGCGATACGCGAAACGACTGAGAACGCGTACAGGCAGGGAACTCACCTTCGAAGTGAACGCGGTCGTTCACTCTTGAGGAGGGGCCCCCAACCGCTTCGTCATGGCGTAATTAACACGCCGCGGTTAGGAACAGATGACGCGTACGAACGGACAAATGTACCAAACCGGGGTGGCCAACGAAGGCCCGTGACGCCAAAACGTATTGGCCATCAAGCTCATCGGATACAACAGACGTCGTTGAGAAGACGCAAGAAACGGAGACAGTACGGACTGTACTACAAAAAAGGCAGCCCTGTATTAACGGGAGGATACGACCTCCCAAGAAACGCGAACGCGTCACGGGAACACCCGCCGATAGGGTGCTCGAATCGGAAAACAAGAACAACGCCCGACGTCAAGTCGTATTGACGGACAGAGTCAATGTGAGAGGTCGCAAAGGCGCCGGCACGCATCTGCAGTCAAGCGAACGAATGGCAGACTGCGTCGTTGACGAAGAGCGAAGACAGCACGTAATGTCTTACGAAAGCTAGCTCCAGATCGACGAGGCGAGCGGGAAGGAAACGGTGTCCCAAAACACCAATCGAATAGTTTCGGGCAGTCCGTACTGCCCGGAGAGGGACGGCCCTCGTGGTAATCAGTGAGACGAAGGGTGGAGACACTGCGCCGGTTCCGGTGCACGCGCAAAAGGAACGCCCGAAATACCCATCAGATCCGAGCTCCCTCGTCGCCGTAGGAGCGCAGCAGCGATCGACACGAGCGCTCGAGCCGCCGATGGACAGCACCCGCTTACGGAGTATGATGTGAGAATTAGCTCATCTTATGGGATGCGAAACGCCCCACGAATGCCGCCTGGAACGTGTGGCGGTATGGTGAAAAGGCTCCGGCTGGGCGCAAGAGCGAACGGATCGCACAAAGCAATGCGCGAGGTGCGGGGGGTACCCGTCAGGGTAGCGCAACCATGCGGAGATTATGGACAGAATGAGGATGAGGGGGTGGTGCGACCCAGTCATGAGGGTGTTATGCGGATCGAAAGCTGCACCTCCAACGCTGGCCCCTCTCTACAGTCAGCGCGCGGTCTACTGAAAGCAAACTGTACCACCGGTACTGCTAAGCTCTACGGAAAACCCGCCACCGCCAGCTCCGAAGGGTCGAAAATTATAAGAAATTGACGAGGGGTGGCAATTACACCGGAACGCAAACCTGCAGGAGAAGACCGGCGTCGCACGCGTTTACGTACTCGGCGACAGGAAAACAAAGCGAGTGTTGTGTCCTGTACACAATGGCATCCCCGCCAGGGGGTGAAGGGAAATTAAGCCGCAAGGACCTCCACGGTCCTTCTTGCCCCGCTACGACGAAGGGGCATACGGTCCCTCTGACAACACCCGATGTCGCGTCGGCAGCGACGCGCCGGCGGCGTTCGCAAGCCACGAGCGGGTCGCCACAGTGGCCGAAGCAGTTCACCGACCAGCCCCCGCGGCTCGAATTCGAATGGCTGCCCCGGAGACCAAAGCACACGCAACGCTGTCGCGTCCTCGCTGTGGATGGCGAGGAATGACGCAACTGGTATGACACGAAAAGCGGTACCAAGCACCGCCGCTGAGACGCGCGATCGCAAGTACGTCCGCATAGCGCCAGCCCCCCCTGCGGGACAAGAAGCGGGGAAAAAGGGGATTTTTTTTGCGTACCAAGTGAACTATCGCTACGACGTACGAATGCGTGCGCAACAGTACGCAAACCCCAAGCTCATGGGAGAGATCCCGGCTCTCTTCCCCGATCGATAGAGCGAGCAGGGGCACCACCCCACGGACCCCTAGTCGGCACACAGGCGCCACATCAAGCGCGCATCGACCGGCGCCCCTGAGCTCCATTCAATGACCCTTGGGGGGATCGCATGCAACGCTCGATTCCCTCACGCGCTACCAGAAAGAGAGTATTCGCCCTCGGTAAAGGACAGACAAGGGGAACACGGTCCACGAACATCCTGCGCGTAGGAGGGCGGGCGAGGCGGATGCTACTGGAAAGATAGTACTATGCACACACCCTCCGACATATACACGGACGTTGGAAGCGATCGAAGACTGAGGCACACAGTGCTCTCCCGCAGTTGACGAGAGAGCGAAGGAGCTCGCTCCGCATGCACCCCTCACAACGAGGCAGGCTTCCGTGGAGAAGGTGAAAGCCTGGATACGGCGCGCCCCACAGCCAACGATGGACGCAGAGGACAGGGCTTCGCGGTTCGCGAGGCACCACGACGGGGTGATACGGACGCCGCTGACAGCGCGGCGCTCGGTGCGCTCGCTCGGTCGACCACGTGCGAGGGGGAGCTCACCCCCACCGCGCTTCCGCGGCGGAGGACGGGCAGGAGGATTTCGCTGTTCATGCGACCCTCACGTAAGAGGGGTCACGGGACGAGTGCTGTCAAGAAGACCGCGCGGTATCCTCACCCTACGACGCCGACACATACCAATGCGCCGAAGAGCAGCCAAGACGGATGCTGACGAGAAGGTCGCGCGGCGCGCGCGCGCCATGATGACGTCACCTACACGTACGCTCGTGACTCCGAATTGTGCGACGATCCCTCTCCGTATGCGGCGTGCAGGAAGGAGCTCCCACGCATCTCCCGCGGAGAAGAGGCCGTCACCCACGCCCGTGGGAGAGTCAGGGTACTCCTCCCAGGGGCAGACAAGAACAGAGCAAGCCGCCGACGACTGCGAGCCTCAGACTGCGCGCAGACAGCACGAGCAAGGAACGAGAGCTGGCTCCAGAACAGGATGTGCGCGTCGCTGGTGGACGCGGGCCTCGGGCGGCTGCCATCGCTGGGGCTGACGTGGTGGGGCCGCATCCACACCACGGACTGCGCTGTGATTTTTTTTGTCAGAAAAGATTTTCGCGGGAAATTTTGGAATTTTATTTTGGTGATTTTGGCGATTTGACAAATGTCACGGGGGGGCGTGGCGCACGTCCAACACTGGATGGACGCGCACACGCAGGACGCCCGGAGCGGGTGACGTAAGCGCAAGGCAACGGAAGAGCCCGTGGACTGGCGGATGGCGAGGAGCGCGCCGCGACTGACGGCCCCGTGGCGCTGGGCGTGAGCTGCCTGGGAGGCGTGCGACAGACGGTGGCGCCTCACGCGAGCGGCCCGGGCGAGGCGGCGGGCAGGAGGCTTGGCGGCGCAGATATGGTAGCGGTGCAGCGGGCTAGCAGGCACAAGGGACCGCCCGTCGAGGGTGCGATGGAAGGGGGCCGTCACGAAAGCTGGGATCACATCACGGAGGGGGAATAGCGGCTGACTTTGCCAACTCACGTTACGGTGCGCCCGATTGCACCGTTGGCAGGATCGACCTGCCACCGACGCTGTCCCGGATGGAACGTTGTCTACTCAGAGAGCGACACGCCCGAATCGGATAGGGACTACGGGTGACGTACGAACTGAAGAGCCGACGATTACGCTACCGGAAAAATCGGACGCGGATGTCGCACTGAAGGGGCTGGCAGAGGCGTTGCGCAGGTTTGAGGGGACGGGGTGAGCGACGTGGCCAACGGAGAAGCGGACGGGACGCGAGATGGCACACGGCGGCGCGCTACCGGAAACGGGACCCGCGACGACTGGAGCAGAGGAGATGAGAATACAATGAAGGGGTTCAGGTCAAAGGAAACACGAGTCGCCCTACAAGCACATGTGAACGCGGACGTTCACACTTGTGGGGGGGCCGTGTAGCATAACCCCCCCTGCGGGACTCACTTTAGATTAGATCACGATTGATTTAGTTACTGTAGAGCCCGATGCCCTACAGTACCACCGAGCGTGTCCACGTGTGCCCACAGTACACGTGCACACGTGTACCACGCGCGAAAGAAGCGCGCACGCACCACGGGTAATACGTGTACTGTCAGCCTCGACATAGCTGACAGTATTACAGTGCAGGCCGACCTGCACTACAGTAGCCCACTACAGTACCTTGGTACTGTAGTGTTATGATAGGTTGTTTTGTCTATTAAATATGGAGCGGACCGACGGCGGCAGGAGGGGAACAAGCACGGGCTTGTCCTCAACCGACCGCCAAGGTCAGTCGACCCAGCTTATTCCAAACGTCGCCTTCGCTCTTCGCGCGTGTTTAGTCGTAGCCGAGCCGGAGTGGACGCGCAGCACGCGAGCGAGCACGGAACCGCCTCCGCCCGTCAGCACTGGTACGTCACCCAGTGCTGCTCCGGGGCGTCGAGGCGTCGATCCGCTCGTGCGTGCGCGCGTCCCTGCTCGCTCCCGCTCTACCACCGCTACCCGGGCCCGAGCCCGGTTCCGTAGCTGGTTGGCCCGCTTCACCCCTTCTCCGATCCCGGGTCTACAGGTCGAACTGCGCATACACCTCCAGTCGTCTGGGGGTTTTTATGCTACAGGTCTCTCGAAGTAGAGCTCCCCTACTTCATTATTAGAAGCTTTCAGGCCGTGTCCGAAGTCAGCTATTTGGTTACAGATGAGTACTTGACGCACGTATTTTGTACAAAGGGTCAAGCACGCATGAGCACCTAGTCACGTATGTCGTCGTAGACACATCTATGAATTGTGAAAGTCTCAGAGACTTCAAAAAGTTTACGAACTTTTACCACACCACAAACGCGTTAAATGATTCAGTGCAAGGCCATTTGGTAATTTTTTTTGTGGTTGAGCTCTTACATGTTATGACATGGAGCTCCTCCGACGCTGGGATATCCTAGCGGTTGGACATGATGCGAGCTGGGCTCTTACTGCGAGGCGTGCGGGTGGTACGTCTGATCGTGGGGTGGATACTGTTGGGAATGAGGTTGGTGTGCGTACGGCTGGGGTTAGTGCGGCGGATATGCAGGTGTATGGACCGGGGGAGACTGTTGATGACGTGGAGGGGCAGATTGGTGGTTCGGGTAGGCCGGAGCGAAAGAGTAGTTGTTCTGGACGTTCTTGAATGGGCCGAGGACCATCTTCACGGCCAATTTGCCCGGGGTACCCGCGACGGAGCAGTCTCCGTCCATGCCTCGTTTACCAGAGCGATGAAGAGTCCGACACCTTCTACGTACGTACGCTGGAGGTCAGTGTTTTACCAACGCTAGCCGGAGTGGAACAGTTTGGAATTGTGGAAGCGCTGCAGATGAGCGTGTCGAGCATGTCGACAATCTTGTGCGAGGTATTCCTAACTGGAGGAGTAGCCAGAAGTTGGCAGTTGGTCATGATGCGAGCTGGGATCAACTGCGAGGAGTTATCGCCATCCTTCGAGCCCTCTCGTCTGTAGCACAGTGACAAATATTTCTGCCGGTCGAACGCCAATGCTTGCCTTTAGGTAGGTAGACCACGCCCCCCAGCGGCCTCTCATCCCAACCTCTCTTACACACACGCACCCCGCTCTCCCTTCCCATGCCCTTTCGCCCCCGTACGCCCCCGTGTCTTCCACAGTCAAACGTCACTCACCGCGATATGGCCCCACCATCGAAGTAGCCACGCAACACACTATACAGTAAAACATACGGTACCCCCCGAGGGGGTTCCGTATGTTATACTGTATAGGTCAGAGTGGGGGCCTGCCTTTGCCAATGAATGTGCCTGTGAATGATAGCGACGTGTGGAGCTACTTTCAACTGACTGGGGATAAGTATTTTGTCGTCACGGCGTCTGATGCGGGAAACGAAAGTGATGATGAAGAAGAGCAAGTGACGTTGGCGGAGGAGAAGGAGCATCTCTCGCCGATCCGGCAGGCTTTTGGGGCTGGGGAAAGCCGCCGTTGTTCGGGCCCGCAATGCGTCCCACATATTGACGAAAGAGGAGATGGCACCATACGTGAACCTTGTTATTCAGAACAGGACAGTGCCGCTCGGTACGAGTAGTATTGTGCAAGTGCAGGCTCTCATGCTGCGCGTGAAGTTGGAGCGTAAGCGTGGGAGGTACTTGGAGCGATGCATGTCGCAACTGGAGGAGATAGCATGGTTTGTGGATGACCCGATTGCGTCAATGAATGAAGATGGAAGGCATGCGGCTGTGGCAGAGCGGAACATGCTCCTGTTCGCATCTGCTCTGCCAACGCGATGGGAGTTGAAGAAGGAGCTCGCCATTTCAGGTGGAAGGATAGGGCTTGTGAAATCAGCCATGGAGTGTAGTGCAATGTGCCTGTCAGGCCGGAACCAGGGTCCAACGGTCCAGCGACAACACAACCAACAAACAACAACCAACAAGAGTTGCCGACGGCACAGCCCTACGGAGTGTCCGATTCTCCCTTTCCTTTTAAGTGGGTTTGCGGCCCACAGTAGCTCAAGTCTCTGACAGGGGGGGCAAAAGGAAGAGGCGCGCCCCAGGACGAATGGTGGTAGAGTCTTGTACAGGCAGTTGCTCGGCGAGTTCGGGGCGGTAATTAGGAAGCCGGGGCCGATGGGTCGTAGATCCAATGCTCGCGAAGCGCCTGTTACACCTTATATCCTTGATAAGGTCTTCGACGGGGGCGTCGCAACGCAGCCCGTCGGGAATTAGCAAACACGTAGCAGCGCTACACCTCCGTACTGCTCGATGGCAAAGTACCGTCACCGGAACGGTCGCAACCTGTATCCGATGGAACCAACACTGTCCTGTATACACAACAGGACCTTCGAGGGAAACGTCGTTGCAACAGCCTCCGTCGGTGTTCGTAAACAAGTAGCAGCACTACACCCACGTGTCGCCCAATGGCAAAGACACCTACACCGGTCCGGTCGCAACCAAAGCCGATGGCACCAACACAAAATAGGGGAATAGAAATAGAGATAGAAATAGAAAGGGATAGGTGAAATAAAGGAAAAGGAAAGGGAACCCCCGAGCGCAAAGGATAACGTGATCTGTGGTAAAAGGGAGCGTCTTGGGAAAGACGGACTTCGACCAAGGCGATATTCAACTCTGGCAACTCGGGTTACCTTTCCTGACTTAGTGGTCAGAGGGCTAAGGTATATATCGCCCCGCCGGAGCCTCTACAGTAGCTCGCGGCGCTAGATCCTAGATCTAATCTAGTGTCAGCAAAATTAATGCCAACTAATTAACTAAATAAAATAATAAAAAATTAAAACTGTGCAATTATTCACACGTGTGTCCCCCCAACTCGGACTACTTTTCATATCCAAATCCAAATATTTTCCTTCCTTTTCACCCCCCTGTAGAGCCCATTATTGCACTACATATGAGCGCCCTTGTACAGCGCCAAGCCATTGTATAATCTCCTGCCGTTCCTTACCGTGTTTCCCAGTCATCAATCACTCTGCGCGGCGTTCTTACAAGGGTAAGACGAAAATACCGTGCTTCCTTCTGCGTCAGAACACTCGGACGATAGTGCCACCCGTAAGCGTCCGGGTGTGGGCTTTCCTCGCAAGCCCGAAGTGCCCCGGGGTCTTCCTTCGATACCCCGTTTACCTCCTGTTACCAACCCTACCGAACCGGCCTTCCATCCCGGCTACCATTCTTCTTCGGTAGCCCGTCGATACCTTTCCTTCGATGAGCTACAAGACAAATCCATGCGTGAACATCCTTCCCTATTTGCCTCTTTCGAGTGGTTCTCCCCTGTGGGCGTCCGCGATGTTGCTGCCATCGAACATAGTTTTGCAGACGGCGCTGGCATGTTACCCGGTCAACTACCCCTACAAGCCATTCGCACTTTTGACTGGAGCGCCCGCATTGCCATTCCTACCTCCATCCTTCGTCACTCCTCTCCACGCGGCCGTCGCACCTTGTCCCTGCGATTCATGGACACTGTACTCGCCCGGCTTGACCTCCATATGACCGACACCCTTATTCCTCTTTCCTTCGGCTGCGACACGTGGAGATTCCGCACGGAGGGGGAACGCCATTATCTTGACAGTCTCCTCAGTTGGACCCAGGGTGACCCCGTACGGGAAGCAAACCGCTTATGGCATAACCAATTGACAGTGACGAATGACGCAATGTCGTGGACGCGTGCGATTCTCCCTGTTAATTTCCGGCGCATGAAACGCGGGAACCTCTTCTTCTTCCAACACACCGTTCGGTACGAGCGCAAAATGAGGTCGGACACAGGATACTTCCTGGCATACCAAATGATCGAGGCGGGGGAGATCGCGCAGTCACACTACGTCAACCGATACCAGCAACTTCCCTCATGGTGGGGTCAGTTTGAAGTCTGCCAAGGATTTTGGTCGGAATTGAGCCCCATCCTTACACACTTCGGCAGCCACCTGAACGACCCCCGACACGGGTTGTGGGTTGTCTTCATGACCGAGTGGTGCGTGAAGGTCGCTGGCACCCTGCTTTGGGAGGCGTATGATTGTTGGCGTCTGTGGTACCTTCCCCCGAAGCTCGTTGAGCTCATGTGCCTTCTGGATTACACTGTCCCCCTCGGTGGCGCCGACACCGACCTCGAGCTGCACTCGCTGCTCGACAAGATTAGGCAGATCGACTGGGACAGCGTTCCCCCTCACAACTCTTCCCGCTCCTTCGCAAAGCGACGTCCCTCCTTTTCTCCCGGACGTAGTCACAGCGCGGCGGGCAACTTCGTCTGGTTTAACCCCTGGACGTCGACGTTGTGCTCGTCCTCAGAAGCTCGACTGAGTCGACAGTTCGGGAATCAAATCCCCATCCCCGACACGGTTCCCGAGCGAGGCGTGGACCCTCGTGCAGAGAGCATGTGCTCTCGACCGTCCGGCCCTTCGTCTCCTCGTTCCGCGGTCCAACCTTCCACGCCGGACGTACAGTCCCCAACGCCTTGTCTCGCCGAGCCGTCTTTGTCTGCAATTCCACCTCAGCCGGCACGTTCACTGCCACGCCCCCCTCCGGTGTGTCCATCCCCACGCGAAAGTCCTCCTCCCGTCGTGTTTCCCTCAACAAACTCCACGGAAACCCTATCAGTCCGGGAAGTGCCGCCGTCTGACGTGGGTCCGACCCCACGTCAGATTTCCCCGGTACGTGAGGAACCCATCGTCACGCCTGCCTTAGCTCCCCCGTCACCCTCAATTCCTAAAGAAAACAACGCCGCCGCTGGCGTCTATCATCGCCTTCTTCGCGCTCACGGCGTCGAGGTAGAGGCCCTTCGGGGTGCAACTCTGGAGGAACTACGAGTCCTAGCCGGGCTGATTACATCTCTGCCGAAGGAAGGATCCTCCGGTGTTCCGCTCCCTTGATCTGCCATCTGCGGCGGACCCCTCATGTCCATCTTCACCTCCGTTCCCCTTTAGGAGTAATAAAAGGTGAATCCTCTGCGTATCTGTCGTCCCTTTGCATTCCCCCTCTTCATAAGCATCCCTTTTCCTATCGTCGAGCAATCCGCGTACAAAACGGCCCTCAGTTACCTCCTCTTTTACGGTCGAGCTCCTGTTTCTATTCCCGCCTTTCCTTCTCTTCAGTGCCTCCTCTTTCTTTTACCTTGCGGAGCCAGGTGTCGGGTCAGGGCATTATTTTCACTCCTTGGATTTCTTACCCTCGCCTGCCTCCTCTCCCTACTGTCTCTCCCCTCTTTCTCTGTGACATCATCGCCACACTGTCCTTGGGGAGCCCTTGTGAGAAGCAATTCATTGTCGACGTATTGCGGCTGCGTCGTCGAGGCATAAGCCTTGCCGGGTTTAAGTAGCGTGCACGAAGTGTACACGTGGACAAGTGTCCTGATTGATCCTGAGCCCGTGGTCCAAATCTGGACGACATGTGCCTCCTTTTGTTACGGTTCTGGCGTGAGCTCTACGCTTAGGAAAATTCCTAGCCTCTTTTTCCTTCTTATTCGAGCTGTGCGGAGAGGGGTCTCTTCGTTCCCACTCTTGAGCGTACTGTACTTCGCCCCTGGCGACCCTTATCGCCGATGGCGAGAGGCAGAGTGCGGCGAACGCACTCCTTTGCTCTCCAGTTTTCGATCCGTAGTCACGCAACAACACAAAAAATCAACAGGTCTTCTAACACGATCGAAACTTGATCCCCTTCGTCGTTCTCAGCCCGGGCGCCTCCCGCGTGCACGAATTTTAACTGCAAGTCGTGAATCGTGATCCTCGCTATCCTCTTCCAGCTCGGCACTCCTTCCTTCTCTTCTGCCAACTTCCTTCTCTTTTTCCGATTTGCATCCCCGAATTCCCCCTCTTTATCTCGCAGCTTTTTCTCTAGCTGCGATGAAACCCTCCATCAAAGACGAATCGTCTTCCCAAAGCAACGCGGCTCTGGCCTCTTCCTCTGGGCGGTCGCCTCCTCTTCGTCCATTTTTCCTCCTCTTTTCTCATACGCCCCGTCGCCGCGGTCGCATCTCCTCATATCCATTCCCTTCTCTTGTCCTTCTCTTTTCTCATCCTTTCCCAACTCAGTCTCACCTGGCTCCTTGTCATTGTGACGACGCCACACGGCCTCGGAACTTCGTTTGCCAATCTCATTATTGTTGACTTCCGAGAGACGCGGGTGAGTTCGGGATTTCACAACGAAAATAAAAATGAATCATTGCCGCATTCGGTCACTCAGTCAAGCTCGCCGAGAGCAGACGACAACAAAATTTTGGGGTGCACTGTATAGTTCCTCCAAGGTAAAATGTCCACTTCACCCTTCATCTCCTCCGACGGTCTCATAGCGTCGAGCGCAATTGGTTCCTTCACACATTCCTTCTCACTTTCGTCCCGGCTTGCACTGACAACCCCACACACGGTATAACTCTGGAAAGAGAGAAACAACGTAGGCCGTTGTACATTTAGCTGGCGTAACCTTGAGTCCTTAGAGGGCACCAATAAAATTTCTCTTCCGAACGTTCCCTTGACTTCGACTCAGTAGCATAGTCCCGTCAAAAAAAGGAAATAATTTTAAGTCGACGCGGGCGAGTGCGGTGATGGGTACAGTGCTTTGCAGGACCTGAAACAGTATGGGAGTAGTCGGTGCCATTCCCTTAGTTCTTCCCTCGGCTCTATGTTACCCTCTCTTTGCTTGTGTCTCGAGATGTGTCATGCGCGGATGCTTAGTAGGGCACAGGAGCGATCCGACTTTCTCGATTCTTCCATGGGCCTCCTCTTGTCCCCAGAAAGGACGGAAAAGTAAAAACGTAGCAAGTTAGGAAAAGTTAAGGAGGGGAGCAGCATGATAATTCAGTCGGGGTGTGAACGAAAATGTAAACTAGACGTCTGTCGTCGTTACAGGAAGCGGCCGGGTCGTCAGCAAAAGCCTCATCGAGTGATGATAAAAATATCACAATTCGCTTCCCATCTCTCTTTTGTTGTTCTTTTCCTCCTGTGCTCCGCGGACGTGAACACGGAAGTCGGCGCACGTGAATAGTCGCGGGGTAAGGGTAGGTCATCAAAAAGTACTGAATCGATCTTCGTCGTACTGGGGTACCTCCCCAGGCGTGCAGTGACAGTCACTTGGACATCGTCATTCGGGATTACTTCCCTCGATCTCTTACACAGCAAGTTTTGCCTCCAAACCTCCAGTCGTTCTGGTCTCCTTTCCGCTGGCAAATCCCCAATTTCGCTCTCTTTCTGAGCTTGACAGCTCTAGCTGCTGTTAGCAATGCCGTTGGTAGTAAAACAGGGTAGCTGGCGGCTAGGCAGTTTCGTGAGAGTGGATTCTCATGACGAGCGCGATCTTTTGGTTGCCGAGTTAACTTCGGTCCCTCGGGCTCCTCTCCGTTCGCGTGTACAGTGGGGCCCTCATGGTAGAAAGACGAAACATCGTGGCGTGACACCTTTGTGTGACGAGAAACAAAGCAAAAGAACTCGTTCTCCTTCTCGGTGTGCACACCGCATGGTTCTTCGATGGCGATCGTCGGGTCGCCGCTCTGACTTGGTCTGGGGACCTTGATGGACTGACGTCGAAAATCTTGTTCGTCGTCGTTCGCGAAGCGGGGTTCGCGTTCTGTACGTCACAAAACAAAAATAAAACACAAACAATATCAAAAACAAAAGAAAGGAAAAGGTTTTGGTGGCAGGCGGGTAAGTAGGTAGTTCGTGGCGCAGGTCAAGTGTGCGCGCCACGAAACCCCTCCGTGCCTCCGTGATAACCCATTAGTGTCCCCCTCTATGACGAAGTCGGTGGGTAGATATGACGCGTAACATGCGAGCTCGTGACCCTGTGTTGCCATCGGCAGGAGTCTTGTGCCTTCTTCGATCGACTCAGAAAGGGGACTGATGTCCTCAGCCCTTGTACGTGACAGTGCAGTTGCCCGTAGTGTCGGCCTGTCAGGGCGGTCATGGTCATTGTGGAATCATCTTGTCGCTCATCGAGCGGACTGTAGGCGCTGCAAGTGAACCGGGAAAGTGCCCTTGGGTGCGATCGGTCGTGGCCTCGCCTGTGGCAAGTCTTGAGTGTGTATGCGGTCGGTGTGAAAATTGCCAACAACATTTCGTACAAGTGCGGGCAATTCCCTGAATTATAGTTAATTTTTCGGAGACTGGCTGGAGCTCCGTCTATGACTTATACCGATTGTTTGACAGCCCACCGGCGGCCCATCCATGTTTTTGAATTAAATTACGCTTCAATTGTGCGGACCGCTGATTCAAACGTCATTCCTTCTCTGTCCGTTGGTGACGCGTGGGGGTGATCCTGTAGACTCCGTGCCTCCTCAGGGAATCCCCTATCTCTCTAACGCCTTGAACACGAATCGCGTATCCGCTCCATCCTTTAACTGGACTCCGCCCTTTGCTTTTCTGGCACGCCTCACTCTGACTTTCCCCCTTCGCACTTCCGCCGTCTCCATCTTCTCGCGTTTCCAGACTCTTGTGAGCACCACTCCTCCCTGTCTTCGCGCCGCGTCTCAAAGTACCAATTCCAACTTGACGACATCCCAACGGGTGTTACCCTGCTTGGGCGCGTCCGACTTGCGGCGGCAAGGATAACTTCTTCCTTCGGAAATATCTCACCACGGCGCTGCGCGGTAATTGCGCGACTGGTTCCCACGTCGCGTCCTTCGTCTCATATCCATACCATTTCACCCTGAGGACTAATTCCTCATCTTGATACCCGTGATCGATGATCTTTTCTATCACGTACTCGGCATTCTCATTTTCTTCCTAACGTCCTGGGTTACTTTCTTCCCCCTCCTGAAGATTCTCCGACTCCTCCAACTCTTCTGAGTTAGTTGTCTTCCGTAAGTCTTGCGGTATCTCCGCTGACGGGTTTCGACTGACAACATCTTCTTCGTCCTCTAACATCTGCGCTCGCGTGGGAGAACCTTCCTCACTCTCCATCGCGTCGCGTTCTTGATTTCCCTCACGTCCGCTGAGGAACTGTAGAGCCTGTCGTAGGCCTGATATCGGCATGTAGTCCATGGGACTAGGGGCTAATTCGACTCTATCTCGCGACACGCGCTCTTCTTGGTCGCCTATGGCGATGACAACCGTGTTCTTATCTGATTTCTTGACTGCATACGGTCCCGTGGCAACTTGTGCCAGCTTGTGTCTAGGTTCTGTTGCGGTCCCCTGTTCCTTCCGGAGGAAAACGTAGGATCCTGAAGGGATGTCATACTTCGGCTTGCGAAGTCTTGCGTCAAAGTTTCGCTTGTAGCGCGCTTGTTCTTTTCGCAGGCTCTTATCAGCGCCTTTCATCAGGCTTTCCAACCACGACTGCCATTTCAGGTAATACACTCGATTCGAGCTAAATCCTTCCAAACTTGGCTGCGCTTGTAACGCAATGATTCTCGGCGCCCGAGCTAACACCAGCTCGAAGGGCGCGATGTTCGTAGTTCGATGAACTTGCGTGTTGTATGCGAACGTCACAGCGTCGCTAAATAGGTCCCAGTCCTTGGGATGCTCTCCACCATATTTTCGCAACGCGGAAGTCAGCGTGCGGTTAAACCTCTCAACTTGGCCGTTGGCTTGCGGGTGGTATGTAGTCGTGAACACATTGCGTATGCCGAGAATTCGGCAGACATTCTGAAAGAACCGGGCCGTGAACTGTGTTCCATTGTCGGACAGCAGCTTGACCGGCGGTCCGTACACGAATACCCAATGATGAACGAAGGCTTGTGCGATGTGCACAGCTGATATCTTCTTCAACGGTACGGTTCGTACCAGTTTCGAGTATCGATCGCTGATCACGAGAATGTACCGATTTCCTCGTTTAGTTGTAATTAGCTCGCCGAGGATGTCGATGGCGACAAACTCCAGCGGAGCTTTGGGCGTGAACAGCTTCATTTCCTTCGTGTTTCTTCTTAACTTCACCCTTTCCCGCGCGCATGCGGCGCAATTCTTCGCGACTGCGTAGCAGTCTAGGGCCATCGTGGGCCAATAAAAATATCTTCTCAATGTCTTGTAAAGTTTCCTGCCTCCCGGGTGGCCTGCCAATTTTGCGTAGTGGCTCAACCCTAGGACGCGGTCCCTTAACGATTGTGGTATTACCACTTGTACAAACTCCGCCGCGGCACGGCATGGAGTTCCTTCGAGTTCCTCGGTCTCCATGCTGAACGTTCTCACCTTTCCAGCGTCCATTTCTTCCTTGATGCGGTTGCAGAAGGGGTCGACGTCTTGCTCGCGAATGAGCTCCTCCGGAGTGACAGCTTGGAATTGATCGAGGCGATCAGGGGCGGTCCCCCCCTCAAGAGCGAGGATGTCGTCTACCGCGTCAAAACTTTCCTCGTTCTCCCCTGTACTCTCGGCCGGTTCGGCCATAAAGCATGGGATTTCGTCGTCGATTTCGTCGACGGTTTGTCCTGCGGTCCGCAATCTTCACAGGGCATCGACTTGGCTGTTAGCCTTGCCCTTCTTGTACTTGATTTCGAAATCGAATTCCGAGAGGCGGAGCCGCCATCGGATTAATCTCCCGCTGGGGTCGGTTACGTTCATCAACCACCTCAATGAGGCATGGTCGGTATGCACAATGAAGTGCTCGCCATATAGATATGGTCTTAAAGTCTGTACGGCCCAAATTACCGCTAGACATTCTTTTTCTGATACAGAATAGTTTCTCTCGGCTGCGGCTAACGTTCTTGAAAAGAACCCGATGGGTTTACGTTGCGAATCCGGATGCGTTTGAAATAATGCAGCGCCGATTTGATAGTCGCTTGCATCGGTGTCTACCGAGTATGGTAGGTCCTTCTTTGGCAGCGCCAACACCGGTGGCGCCAAGATAGCGTCTTTGAGCTTATGAAAAGCTTTTTCGCACGGTTCGTCCAATCCTTCCAACTGGACCGGTTGTCCCTTCTTCAATAGTTGATTGAGCGGATGCGCAATTTTCGCATAATGCGGAACGAATCTGCGGTAGACATTACAAAGTCCCAAGAAGCTCCTGAGTTGGGTCTGCGTTTGAGGGTACCTCGCTAGTTCCAATGCGGCGGTTCGCGCGGCGTCAACTTCCAATGTACCCGGCCGAACGACATGGCCCAGGTACTTGATCTTTTCGACGAAAAATTCGCACTTGCGAAGCTTGAGCTTCACACCTGCCTTTTCCAATACAGACAATATTTCGTCAACGTGGACGATGTGCTCCTCCCATGACTTGCTAAAAATTATGATGTCATCCAGATACGCCAAACAGCATTTCCAACGGAACAGAGAGAGCAGGATATCCATGGCTCTCTGAAACGTCGCTGGCGCGTTAGTTAGCCCGAAGGGCATTCTTGAAAAACGATAAAGACCTGAGTGACACGAAAAAGCTGCCTTGTCGCGGTCCGCTTCCGGAATGGGCATCTGCCAATACCCTGAAATCGGGTCCAACGCGGAAAAGCCCTTGGTGTCTCCCAACGAGTCCAAACACTCATCCATGCGCGGCAAAGGGTACGTGTCCTTCACCGTTACCACGTTTAACCGGCGGTAGTCTACGCAAAAGCGCATCGATCCGTCCGGCTTGGGCACTAATAAACCGGGCGACGCCCATTCTGACTGCGCCGGCTCGATGACTCCTGCTTCTAACATCTTCTGAACTTCTGCGTCCTCGACCTCCCGAGCCTTTGGACCGGCTCGGTAGGGAGCTTGTGCAATTGGCCTTGTATCCGGGGTCAATTCAATCCGGTGGACCGTGGTGTTGATCTCACCAAGGGTCCCATCCCACATGCGGGAATATTTTTTTAACATCTGACGGAATCTTTCGCGCAGCCGGTCCGGCACGTGGCTCAGGTCGAGCTCCTCCACGTCCGGCAGGGGAGGCTCAATCCGCTGCTCCGGCTTCGTAGTTGCCGTCGCGGAGAGCCCTTCCTCCCGTTCTTCTTGCTGGTCCTCGCGATCTTATTCCGACGGTTCGCATCTTCTCTCGCCCGTAGGCGGCGGGGTAGAATTAGTAAATTTTTCCTCATCCCTTTCTTGAATTCCAAGTACCTCACCAATGGTGGTATTGCTCTTGAATACGGCCTTCGGGTGCGGTAGTAGTTCCGCCACCACTTGGCCTTTTTGAACCCTGACAGGGTACCTCCTAAAATTCGCTACAAGCAATCTAAAAGGTTTGTCAAGCTCAACTTGAACTACACCGTTGGTGCTTACCAGTCCGTGCTTGTCGTACAGGGGTGCGTAGGGTTGAACGACGGCCAACCCAGTCCTCTTCGAGGTGCATTCGACCATGGGTTGCGTCCCTGGCCCAATGGTCGTGGCCCTTGCCACCTTCACCCTGGGGGAAACTCGCTCCCCTTTTGCATCGGTGTCGCCCTCTCCGGGAACCAAATGCTTCTTCGATCTTCTCGCCGAGAATCACCGTACGATCGGAACCCCTGAGAAATCCCCCAACTCAACTGTCCTCTTTCGTGGATAGATAGCCTCCACGAACCTATCGCAATAGTCCGCTCCTAGAATTAGGGGGACTGCGAGTTTTTCACAAACTATAATTTCGACTGAAGCCACGAAACGTCCAAGTCCCACAGGCATTCTGAGTGTACGTAGAGTTCGGAGTGGCCTGTTGTTCGCATCGCCGATGTCTTGGGTCGGTCCGAACGACACAAGAGTTTCCATTCCTGCGGGAAGCTCGGATCTCCGGATGAGATTAGGTCCCGCGCCGGTGTCCAACACGGACAGTACACGGCTCATCAATCCGACAGTCGGTCCAATGTCCGCGAAGACTTTGTAGTTTTTCCTCGCAAGGACCAAAATCTTCTCGGGACATTCCCCGCGCTTGACCCTGTACCAGGGGCGTCGGACTTGTTCCAGCGGATCGTCCTTGCCTCTTCGCAGAATCTTCTTGACCCCAATGGGTCCCTTCGAGTTATCGATGATTCCAACTGTCTCCTCGTCGTCGACTGCCTCCTTCGCTAAAAGCGGGGAACGGAACTGGGTCCCAGACATGGTTCGCCGGACGCATGTCTCTCCTTTCGAATTTTTTGAGATTCCCCCCCTTAGTTTTCCTGTCGCTGCGGATTTCTTCTCCAGTCCGACGACAGCCCCGCGACCGGCCTTCCTGATGTCCGGTTCGAACCTTCGGCAGAGGCACTCGGTGTGCTCACCGCCTGCGATTCGAACCATTGTTTTACCTTCAGGTAACTTGTCGACGGAATTCCCAACCTCTCCATCGGGGAGAGCATCTCGTAGTTCTTCAGAACTGGGTGCATTTCTCGGAACGAGAGCAAACACGTAGGCGCTCCGTGCCCCTTCTCGTAGCAGTGGTAGCATACGAGGCCATGCTTCTTCTGAGGGTACGGAGACCTTGGCGGTCCTCGGGCCGCCGGCCGGCCCGTCCAGCCCGGTCTTCTGAAGGCCGTACCCTTGTCTTCCATCAGAAGTCTTCGCGCTGGCGTGTGTCCGCGCCCTCGAAACGCCAACACGGGTTCCGCGGCCTCTGTATACGAGCCCGTCGTATACGTGGGCGTCCGTAGCGTGGACATCCCACTAGCCCCGTGATCCTCGTCTCCATACCCCTCGGAGGGGTCATAAAAACTGCCCTCGGCGACCAGCGCTACTGCGTATCCATTTTCTTCCTGATCAACAGTACTAGGTCCTCTGGACGCAGAAAGCGAATCGGCCAAGTGGACCGCGACGCGGGTTTTTCGCGTGGGATGCGGAGGCTTCTGCTTCCCCCCGTCCTTAGCGTCGCTGGTGCTTGGATGGTGACTCTCCTAGTCTTCCTCTCCTTGGCGCGGCTCGCCGAGCCATGCGCCTTCGCGTAATTAACTAGTCTCAAAAACGAAACGTCCCGATTGTCTTGTCGGTATTGCGATACCATCGGCTTGATACTCGAATCGAGTCCTTCAATAAACATCGTCATTTGTTCTTCCATCGAATATACGTTTCCACATCGGTTGCTCGCGTCCGTCAGACGGATATAAAATTCCATCTCGTCTTCAGACGGTAGCTGCTGTACTTCCCGTAGAGCGAGTACGGCTTGGCGGATTGCCACATCGGTGGCGAAGCTTCGCAATAGCCACTGTACGGCCTCCGGCCAGACGAATATTTTCCCATGGTGGGACCCCGCCCTTTGTGACACCGAAGTGTACTGTCTCAAGGCGATTCCGCTGAGGAACTCTGGTAGCAAGCGGATCGCTTGGCCTTCGTTCATCTCCTGAGTGTCGAATTCTTGGACTATCTTAGCTAAAAAATCTAGAACCAATACGCCATCGTCTCCTGTGAACGTATTGTCTCTCTTCACCTTAGGTGGTATGTCTCTTCTGATCTTTCGCACGGCGGTCCGCTACTTGCTCGACAAACGTGTCTGCAGGTTCCGCAGGCGGTACGTCCTGTACGAAAGCAACTTCTTGAAGAGGTGGTTGGTCGGATTTAATTCCTCTAACTCCTCCCATCGCGGTCCGCGCCGCGTCGCCATGTCTTCTGGCTCCGCTTCTTGATCTCTCCGCGAGGTGGACGAAGTGACTCCGCCTCTTTTGGAGCTCTTCTTATTTGACCAAATTCCATTTCCGTCTGTCGATCTTCGTTCGGAATTTCTTGAATGGTTCGACGAGCCGTCTTCACCATTTTCTTCTGAAACATTCGACTCCGAATTTGAGTCACAATTTTCGCGGTCGTCACTACAGTGACTTTTCTTCTTCTTTCGGCCTTTGGCCGACTTGGGGTTCTTCCGCTTGGAATCCCGGGTCCGGACTGACTTGTCGTTCTTCGTTGGACCGTGGATTGCTTCTCCGTCGGAGAGCGATCCCGCGTCCAAACTTGGTTCGGCTCGGCCCGCAGCTTGCTCAAGGTCCTTGAGTCGCCGCGAAGCGCGGTAGAACCCGTCGTCGATGCTGTCCCTTGTCTTGGCCAGCATTTCCCGGGCCTGATTCGCGTCTCGCCGCGCTTCTTTCGCGGCGAGCTTTAGCGAATCCAGCACTTCCCGATCTCGGCCCGGGGACGCATCGGTACCAAAATTCTCAACGAGAACCACACGGGCTGTCAGCTCTTCAAGCGCAGCGTAGAACTCGGATTTTAGCAACTCCTGTTGCTTCTGAAAAATACCCAGAAGTTCGTCGAGCTTGTTCTTCGTCTCCTGACGAATCTCCTCTCTCAATTTTTCGAACTTCTCTTCCAGGCCGTTCTTCTCAACGGCCGTCCCCGAAGGGGACGCTTCTGCAACTGGATCAGTAGCCGAATTTCCTTGGCTTCGTGTACGAGGTCCTCGCGGAATCCTCGACTCTTGAGCTGATACAGCCCTTCTGACCCCAGGACCGACGTCCTTGGGTTGGCTTGATGCCATGGTCCGCTCTTAATTAACGAGTCCTATCCAATAAATTTTCCTATTTCCGACTTCTGTGTTCAGTTCCAGATTCTAGCTCGGGAGACCACTTATGTAGTGCAATGTGCCTGTCCGGCCGGAACCAGGGTCCAACGGTCCAGCGACAACACAACCAACAAACAACAACCAACAAGAGTTGCCGACGGCCCAGCCCTACGGAGTTTCCGATTCTCCCTTTCCCTTTAAGTGGGTTTGCGGCCCACAGTAGTTCAAGTCCCTGACAGGGGGGTGGCAAAAGGAAGAGGCGCGCCCCAGGACGAATGGTAGTAGAGTCTTGTACAGGCAGTTGCTCGGCGAGTTCGGGGCGGTAATTAGGAAGCCGGGCCCGATGGGTCGTAAATCCAATGCTCGCGAAGCGCCTGTTACACCTTATATCCTTGATAAGGTCCTCGACGGGGGCGTCGCAACGCAGCCCGTCGGGAATTAGCAAACACGTAGCAGCGCTACACCTCCGTACTGCCCGATGGCAAAGTACCGACACCGGAACGGTCGCAACCTGTATCCGATGAAACCAACACTGTCCTGTATACACAACAGGACCTTCGAGGGAAACGTCGTTGCAACAGCCTCCGTCGGTGTTCGTAAACAAGTAGCAGCACTACACCCACGTGTCGCCCGATGGCAAAGACACCTACACCGGTCCGGTCGCAACCAAAGCCGATGGCACCAACACAAAATAGGGGAATAGAAATAGAGATAGAAATAGAAAGGGATAGGTGAAATAAAGAAAAAGGAAAGGGAACCCCCGAGCGCAAAGGATAACGTGATCTGTGGTAAAAGGGAGCGTCTTGGGAAAGACGGACTTCGACCAAGGCGATATTCAACTCTGGCAACTCGGGTTACCTTTCCTGACTTGGTGGTCAGAGGGCTAAGGTATATATCGCCCCGCCGGAGCCTCTACAGTAGCTCGCGGCGCTAGATCCTAGATCTAATCTAGTGTCAGCAAAATTAATGCCAACTAATTAACTAAATAAAATAATAAAAAATTAAAACTGTGCAATTATTCACACGTGTGTCCCCCCAACCCGGACTACTTTTCATATCCAAATCCAAATATTTTCCTTCCTTTCCACCCCCCTGTAGAGCCCATTATTGCACTACATGGAGATTTTTCGAGAAGGTCGAATGATGCTGTTGATTGCTATCGCCTGATTGGCAACCTTGGTCATGCTGAGGCTCTGGTTCGTGAGCAGCTGGACCTATTCGACCGAGCAGTTGTGGAGGACGGGATGGCAGGATAGCCTGAGATTGCCTCTGCGGTTTTGAACTTTGGTGCGAAGGGAGCTGTCCATGCTCGTGCTGCGCGACGGCCTCGCCTCATTTGCGTCCTGGGAGATGTCAAGAGGAACAAGGAGCATTTCGAAACAGCGTGGACAGAGAGTGGGGGCAAGGAAGCCCGGCATGTAGAATGCGCGATAGCCCGCGCTGGATGCTTCACTGTGACAGAGAGCTGGACGCCGTGCGCGGGACGCAGCGGTGGCGGACATTTCAGCGGCACCAATCGGCGATTGCGATGTTCTTGGTCCGGACGGGGGCGGGCCTCACAAATCGAGGAGACGTTTGCGTTGGAAGGTGAGGGCGACGGTGTACAACACTTTCTGCCAATTTTAATATTTACAGACATATTTTTAAATTTAACGATGTAAGCTGTCTTTGCAATCAACTCATACATACTTCTGAAAACTGTTTTCCAGCGAAACAGTTAAGTGATCTGCACAAACAGTCGCAGTTCGAGTTTGCCACGCTTCGCAACGTGATGGACAATTCTTTCAGACGGTATGTACGGCGTTTTACGCATAGTGGTTCCGAAAACATCCCTTCAACTTCGAAGGCACTCCTCACATCCCATGAAAACATTTCGACTTCCGAACGCACCACTTGTCCTCCTCCTTCAATTCTGCGATCTTCGTTACCCCCTCGCGCGAAATCAGCCGTTCTCGCATCTCACCGACCTCCTTCTCCAGACACGTCGTCGCCTCCTTCATCACCGCGCCAACCTCTTCACACTACAGCACCTTCTTCCCTTCAATCACACACACCAGCGTCTTCCGGTGCAGCTAAGACACGGCGGAGTTCTTCCCGTTTGCGATTTCGGACAGATTCTGTGGGACCTTCATTCCAAGTCATAGCTTCGCCATCATCCAGCCCACAAAAAGAAGCACAAGGAAACATGGGTCTGCGACGTACAGTGTCCACGCATAAGAGGCGTCCATTGCCATTACAGGCCGGAATTGGAGGCGCCGAGAAGCGTCGAAGACTAAAACCCGCTCAGACTGAGGCCACACGTTCGAACCCTACTGTGCGGGTACCCCTGTTGAATTCATCTGCGCTTGAGAGCACCGAGTTACAGCCTGCCGCACGTTCGAACCCTACCTTGCGCCCACCCCGATCGAGTTCATCCGCGCTTGAGAGCACTGAGTTGCAGCGATCCATAGTGGCAATGCACAACAGTTTGGCAGAAGAGCTGGCAAGTTGCAATGCCACATTATCGGACCTAGTGAAAAGCAATGCCAATACGGCGTCCAGTTTGGAGGACATCAAACTCCTCATTTTTCAAAGCTCTGCAGGTAGTTCGCGAATACCATCTCGATCAAGGGTGCAGGGAGGGTCTCGGAAAGCTGCAACTAAGAACCTGGAAAAGGACGTTGTCAAAGACAACCCCACAGTTATTGTCGAAATCAATGCCGCAGTGAACGCGGATACCGTGTCAAGATCGCTTGCACAGACTCTATCTTCGTTTATGGATGTCTATCACAATAACCAGGATGACCCCCGGATGACATCGCGCGTCGTCAGCGTCCTCTTGTTCGGGCTCAAACATAACAAATCTCGTTCAAAATTCAAACACGGACTGGGCAAAAAGCATGCAAGTTTTCGCTTCAGTACAGCCAAACGTGCGGTGATGAACGCAAGAAATCTCTCCGACGAAAGTATACGAGCATATGCGGCAGAATTTACAACAACCAAAGCCTTTATTGATAGGGATGCTGACCGCATTGGAATTGATGTTCATGTTTCTACGAAGCCTTCTTGGCTGCAACCAGGTGTTTTGGGCAAGCAAACGCTGCACACCCCGCGAATGCATCACGAGTGCGTGAAGGCCGAGTTACCTCCGGATTCCTCCTGCCCGACTAGGCGCAAACATCTGTTCATATGCAAGAGGATCGTCACTATTATTAACGACTGTTTGCGAATCTCTCGGGACCGCTCAAAGGTCAAAATGTTGGAGAGCGGCCTCTTTCTACTGGTTAACTGGAGTGAACATGACTCTTTCCATCGCTCTCACTCGTCATCGACCTTTCGATTTTTGCACAGCGATGCAGAATCCGTCCCCGCTTCCGAGATCCCTGACACTACTGTAGGGTGGGATACACACACATCCATCACCAATCGGAAGCTTCTGGCTGCTCTTATATCGGAAAGCAAAGACCTGGTAATACAGGCGACTTAT
Organism: Chondrus crispus; assembly: GCF_000350225.1. Lineage (NCBI taxonomy): Eukaryota > Rhodophyta > Florideophyceae > Gigartinales > Gigartinaceae > Chondrus > Chondrus crispus. Next base: position 74,080 of record NW_005179253.1, read on the forward strand.
CAAGTCACCGTCACTGGTGGTTCGAACTGCGAAAACCGTGTCACAGAGATCAACCACAACTTTAACATCTTGCGAATTGCTCTGCGCTTCGTCTGCACCTATTGCCATTGTGGTGAGGAAATGACTCTTGGATCACATGCGTCAATGCTTCGAACAATCTATCCGATTGCTCGGTTTCTGAGGCAATTTTTCTCTGTTCGGGCGAACTACAATCCTTCAGGTACAACGGAAACGCACGATGAGGCAACAGCTGTCAATGGTGACGTGACAAGTGAGAGGAGCCAATCTGTGATACCCGAAATCACGCTGCGAGAGATGTTACCGGGTAGATCGGAGAAAGAGAAGGTTATTTATTAGTGGGGTGTTGAAAATCTCCAAAGAGACATTCGCCAGATTAAACATTTTTGCACCGCAAGACATTGACAGCAGCGAAAGCGCGGTGCTAAGCGGCACCAATGAGTGGAGACATCAAACAGAAGATTTGGAAGATGATTTCGACAGGGGCGAAGATGTTATGGCGGGAATGCTAGACTAACATTTCTGCCCTGATAGGTTACGTAAAGTTCGGATTTGCACGACCAGTGTTCAGACGGGTTCAGCAGTACGCGCTAGGCTGCACGCCAACAATTGCACGCCTTCACTATCAGAAGCTGCAGTATTAGAGCAGGTAAAAAAGTCGGAGCTCGTTCTAGTGGAGGACATCACTCGGAAAAATCGCATGAGGGGCGCGATCAGCATTCGAAAAAATCATTTGGGCTGCTCATGTCGGCAAGAGTGAACAGGGCGGAGCCGATATAGTTTATCCTACCTCCATAGTCACCAAATGAATGAACGAATTGCACCACCATGTATCCCCCAACTTTCTCCGAGCCGTCATGTACTATGGTAGCTCGTGAGGTAATTCGCAATCAATATCGCTCCAATGTGCAGATGTTGTCGTGAATACTGCTGGGATCCTTGCTGCGTAATATTCTGATAACCCCCTGAACTTTGTGACAGACGAATCCAAGAGAAAATGCTTGGGAGGGCCAGTCTTTCAGTTGCAATGGCGCCACGTAGTTCTCGACCATGCACACACTATCAAGAATCGAGTAACGAAGTGGGCTCGAGCTGCATTCTCTCCCAAAGCAGAGAAGCGATGGTGCGTAACGGATACCGTAATTCATAACCGTGTCAATGACATGTTTATCTTATTGCATTTTCTGCGGGTGAAGCGATAGTCGTCTTGGGCCTTTTGGAATCGTGGCATCTCGCAATAGCGACATTGAATGTCGCACAGGTGAAGACGTCAACGCGCCCCACCCTGCGCCGGCACTACAGAGTCCCGCACGAGGCACCTTCGTCACGATCACCTCATCCACCCCTTCAGCTTTCCCATCAATTGCAAAGTCCTCAAACTCTAACGATCCGGCATCCAATGTGATCACGCGATAAGCCCCTGTCTGAACCATATCTGGTAGCTGTAACTCTAGCACACTCGCTCTACAAACCGCCTGCAACCCCCCGGCATGAACCCTTTGAGCGTATGTAAATACCTGGACAAGAACGCAGCTAACCTTGGCCGGGCCAGACCTCCCTCCTCATCCCTCCTTGCAGTGTTCATAGGAGCACAACGAAGGAAGCTTTTAAGTTCAAGCAAGCCCGGGCTTAGCGTTCATGTATCCCGTGCAATACCATGACAAGAAATACGCCTTCATTGCGAAACTCCGGTTATTTACTCCAGCATTGTTTTCTTTCTATTGTCTGTTGTACAGGGGCTCGTTCCTCCAACAAAGTGACTCGCATCCACACTCATTTTGTCACGAGATCTAGTCGGTTGCTATTTGCGTTTTAAAATTGGTGCTGATGCTACCGTATAATCTGGGCCATCCCTGCTCCTCTGAGCACAGTGTGCGCTCCCGAGGGAGCAACAGCTCATGTCGTTGGGGAAGCGCCTCCTTTCCAGGACTGGTTCTGATAATTACTTTTTCCCGTCGCAGACGGAGCTGGTGTCACTGAGGCCGATAGCTTTCCGAGCCTTTTCCGAATACAGGGGATGAAGGCTTTCATGATGTTGGGCAAAAGTGCCAGGTCGCTGTCATCTACCACATTGGAAATAAGAGAGTGACGAACCGCTTCTCTTTTCACAATGTCCAGAAAATCCATGGTCAGAGCGAGCAAATATTCCTCTGAGATGCTCGCGCTTTTCATGCTGCCATTTGCTACGTCTATGTTGCGATCGTGGCTAAGGTAAACGAAGGGATGTTGCATAAGGTCTGGAATGGACATACGATTTTGCGGGTCGCGCTGCAGGCATCTGTGGAGGACTTCAAGCGCAACAGGGTCGGTTACATGACGGTATGATATTTCGTACTTTGGATTCTGAATGCAGTTCAGCTTTTGAAGAGTGTCTTTGATGTGGGCGAAGGGCGCTCTTCCACACAACATTTGATACAAGATGCAACCTAAACTCCAGATATCACTTGCACGCCCCACTCGGTACCATACTGATTGCAGATCAGTTTCTGAGTCAGTGCCGTACTCATTCCATGCTCTAGGATCTGGATTCTCGTTCACTAAGGCCTCCGGGGACATGTAGTTGAGAGTCCCTACCTGAGCTTCCCGAAAAACTTTTGTCGTGTCGTCGCTAGTGATGGCTTTTGCAATCCTAAAATCTATTAACTTCAACTCTCCTCGGACGACCAAGAAGTTTGCTGGTTTCAAATCTCCATGAATGATTTTAGCCTCGTGAATGGTGTGCACAGCCTTGACCATTTGCAGCCAATGACCCCTCGTGAAGTGATCCTCCATACTCCTACTCTTATTGCGGAGTAGGATTTTCGCAAAGTCAACGTCCCCGTACTCCATGACCATCTTGATGGTTCTACATTCGTACTGAACTTCCGCATCGAGGAGTTGGATGATCGATGAAAAACCTCGAAGTTTCTTGAGCAACGCCATTTCGTTTGCGTACGAAACAAGAGTTGTTCGAAATGCGACGAAGTGGGGACTTTCACGGACTTTATGGCCAGCACTTCCATATCCTGGCTGAGAACTTTGAAAACTTTCGAGCTGCCACCCCTTCCAGCCTCGCTCAAAATCAAGTACTGCCTTTTGTTCACTGTGAGCACGCTTTCATGCTTTGGTTCGTTACACATACCCCAAAGCGAATTTTGTTGCCGCGCAGTCGTATTCTTCGAAGCGTCAACTGAGGACGATTCGAGTGACAGATGGCGAACAACAGAACCCCTCGAATGGGAAAAGTAACTTTCCCTATCAAGGCTGGAGTTCAATGGCTGGGAGTTTCCGCCATTTGTAGTTGCCTCGACGTTGGTACTGCCAGTGCGATTCCTTCTTGGCTGCATTCGACGATCAAAGTTTCCTGTTGGCAGACGACTGCCAGATTCGGAAATACTGGCAAAGCCCTTGTTATGGACATCGTGCGCTTGCAACTGGCGTACCCCTCGGTATATACCATTTTTTTGCCGAAAAATCCAAATCTTCTTGACATACTGCAGAAGCTCCTATTTTCAGACGTCTTTGCAGGACCACGGTGGAATATTACCTCACCGTCTCTCTGCGCATCCCTCTCCATAATTTCGCTTAAAGCACTTTCGAGCGCGCTAAGGCCGGAGAAGGAAGAGAAGAACGACAGGGGGAGGTGCAAGAGAGGATGGCGAGCGAACTGTTTTGAGCAGAGTGCAGGCGGTTCACTTGCCACACGCTGACGTAGCGTGCCACGTATGCTATGTCCGAGTCATAATACTGATCAGGGGATATATATAACCTGAATAGACTCGCGGTAGAGATTACTACAGAAAAATCACATCCCGCAGCGCCTGTGCCGCGCGCTGGACACGGACCGCCTGCAGAGTGGGACATAAAACTTTGCGTATGGAGAGCGCGCGCCGAGGCGCCCTCATCGGCGAGCTGCACGGGCGCGTCCAAGAGACCCCGCTCGTAATTGCCCTTCATCCCGTTTCGTCGTGTGAGCCCACCATGGCGTTCTCCATTCGTTTCGTCCTTCTCATCTTTTTTCTTCCTTCTCACATTCTCGGTTGTCCAACGCCAGAAGCAGCCCTTCAAGCTTCACCGACAAACTGCACCTGACAACAGCACCCCACCCCCAGGACTAGTTGGAGGAAATGGACCGGGTGGTCCCGGCACTGGCCCCCTCCCTTCCCAACCGCCCAGTACGTTGCCCCGCAAACTCGCCATCGCAGTCATCTCTATTGCTACTGGCTCTGCCATCATCGCTATCCTCGCTTGTGTCTGGTGCTTTGTCCTGCCCCCAGAGCGCTCCAACATGTACAAGAGCCCAGCTGGCCATACTAAGACTATCCTCTTTCCTCCTGCTGTTGCTCGCCACCCGGACGACGCGGTCACTGGTGATCACACTCAACCTCTCGCTAAGGAACACATTTATCAGTACTCGCCGGAAAGAGTTTAGCGCTACTCTTGTCGTCTCGTTCCGCACGATTTCTATTTCGCCATGTCGAACTGCAAAACTGTGGTTTGTGTTCTTGTTCAGCTGCGAGGAGAATGACTGAAGGCAAAATTGTCCGGTGTCTGCCTCAAGGATACCCGTCCGCCTTCAAAACCTCCTTGGAAAGATTACTCATAGCCGACGAGCGATCTACAAGCGCACCCTCATCAATAAAGGATTTCCCCCAGGCCAACCCCTTCCCCTTCTCCCCCTCCTGCTCCTCCCGACTGTCTCCCTCTCTCAAGTTCACAAACGGGCTGTCATTAACAACCCTCGCCACAACCATAGTCCCGACGCCCACGCCCGCTCGAGAGTCGAGCACGCTCTTCGGCACGAAGCAATTCCCCAAGCAGCGTCTGACCTCGGCCATGAAGTAGACGTTTGCGGCCAGCAAATGGACCACCCGAGCTGTCAATGTACGTGGAAGTAATGAATTACGTTTCTGCACCGGCCACTGTGAGTTTAGCGCCATTTGATCACTTGTGCCCTCAAAGCCGTGGGAAGCGAACGGAGACTTTCGCCGACCAAGAATGCCTTTTCGAAGATGGAGCATCAGCGCGATTAATGTGTAACTTAGCAGTGGAGAGTATCAAACCTATGGGGGTGAAACTGCGAGGCTCAAGGCCCTCAGAGCCCGCAGAGAGAACACCTTGTATTACTCGCGTAGCTCAAGCTGAAATTGCCATTAGCGTGGAAAGTCATTCCAATGAGGCCCTCACAGCAAATACTCACGCCCACGTAAGCGCAGTTCCTGTCGGAGCTTTTTGCCAAACGAAAATTCAGGTTTGGAACAAAGGTGACACAAAGTTGCCACCTCAGTTCGTGTTGGACATTGGTGTTGTGCAAAACGATGGTCACAGACATGTCCAGCAAGCAAGCAGGGTAATTGTGGTAGTGGCCACGGAAAGAGTATTTATTGGCGCATTGGTATCTCGATCAGGAAGTTTTGAACACACAGTTCGAGTACGAGTGCCTTCCACTGGAACATATCAGATCCGGGCGATTCTTTATGACGATGTCTTTCAGAAGCGAGGTGGGAAGGACCCCATTTCCCTAGTCACAAGTAAACGGCAAGCCTTTCTTGCAGTGCTAGGGAAGACCACACGCACTGAGTCGCATTTGTCGAAGACAGGGTCACTAGGGATCGTCTTGGCGTCAAAGAATACTACAGCTACGCGGGGACCCACTGTCTCAAATGTCACCAAACAACGAAACAGGCCCAGCGGACGAGATTTAGATTTGGACCCATCGGGTTCTTTTTCTCGCAGCTCAAAGATTTCAAGCGGTTTGAAAAAAGAGGCGCCCTCAAGATCAGCACGCACAGCTGAAAGGAATAATGCACCCATCATCATTCAGCCAAAACGGTTGATACGTACCCTACGATTTCTCCGCAGCGCCGGCCCTTTGTCTTGGGATTCTGCTCTATGTCTTTAACAGGTGCCCAAGAAACACCTGCGATCGGCCGAAACGAGGATTCTGTCTCTTCGCCGTTATAGTCTATTCCCACTCATCCAGAGTTTTCAAACGAACTAACTTCATTAACTGATCCTCAATTAATGCTTCACTGATGTACTGTACAAAACTAAACTAAACCTTTACCGCTACAGCCACACGGCTGGGATGAGAAAGGCAATGTAGCATAAGATCTGGCCTGGCAAGACAATTCTTTAATTTCGAGAATTAAGAATCTCCAACGCCAGTCTTTCCTCATCAGCAATGGATGAATCTGCTACTTGATCTCTGGCACTAGAGTTCACATTACCAGAGCCCCCGTCTTCATGAACTTCACTTCCTGAATCGTCGCTATAGCCCTGGTCAATAGAGACCTGGGAATCTGCGGCAGGCCGAATAACTCCACTTAATTCACGCTGCTGCGCCCAATTGCGGGCATGAATTGATCGCACTTGCTCTCTCTCACGATCTTTGTCCTCTTCAGCATTCTGGGTCAAACAGGATGACACGGTCATTGCGTAGTCAGATATACCATGAAGGTCTTCTTCATCTGATGAGTCTTCGTTGTCGTTCCCCATGTCAGACGCTCTGACGGCCTTACCATCGTCTGTAAATAAGAGACGATTGCCACTAGGCATTGCTTTTAGCAAGTCCAGTTTTCGCCTCCTGCGTTTCCGAATCAGAATCACCTCGGAAACCTCATAAATGCTGTCACCCGCCTCGTTAACATTTGACAAGTTAATTTTGTGATTGCAAGTCATTTCCTCGCTTTTAAACAATATTTGGAATGTTCATAAACAAAACTTCTGTTGTTTCAGAAAAAGTGACGATGTACCGTTCATAGACAACAATGAGAATGTTTTAGGTCTAAATGTAATGCCGCCACACATACAATAGTACTGTTATTAATGCAATCTAATTACCGTCCTTGGACAATAATAGTAATGTTTTCCATGTCAAAAACATTGCTTTTGGACAACGTTTCGTAATTTCTTTAAAACTATCGTCCAAAAACAATACTTTTTATTGTGTTCACGGTTTTGCCTCCGCAGTGAACGATATCGGGACTTAGACAGCGAGCCCGCGGCGTATCCGGTCGCACGTGCCGGCCCGTCCAGTGACCCAACCGTCGCCGCGAGCGGCCTTTGTTCGACAACGAGTCTTACATTTCCCCTTCTCCCGCCCCTCCACGCGACGTCGCCCCGGGAGGCGCAGCAGCCGGCGTCCGTGCGTCACGGGACGCTGGGGCGGAACGACATCAGGGCCGTCCCTGTACTCTCCCACGCCTTGGGTCAGTCCGCCGACCGCGTGTGGCAGGTGGACGGTCTACTCAGCACACTCTCGAGCTGGTACTTGGCACGGAGCGATGAAGCACGTCGCCTCGAGGTGAGTCGTGAGTCCTCCGTAGCCGAGCTGCGACGCGTGTGTAGCGAATTAGAAGCGTTGCGCGAGTCCTCTGACCGCCAAGCGAGCGTGTTGGAGCGGACTACCGCCGAACATGACCGGTACCGCCGCGAGCGGGATGACCTCCGAAGCCTTTGCGCGGCGTCTTCGTCGACGCCACGCCCGATCACGCAGGATCCTTACGAGCAGTAGGGGTACGAGGCCGCAACGGTGGGCAACATCCAGGCTCCTCCGAGCCGTGTGCATCGCTGGACTCGCCACAGTGAGATGACGTTGCCTCCCTTGGCGGGGTTGTGCGCGGGGGTGCCTCGTCACCCCGCTTACTGTCCCCCGAGTCTCTACGACCCGCCTCCTGCGGCGCCGTCCGATGGCGCTTACCACTGAGCGGACTCCCGGTCTGTCCCCGGGGGCCAGGTCGACCTGCCCTCCTTCTGCGTAAAAACTAATTTCGTTTCTTGGCCTTGGTACTGGGTCCGTCGTGCCCTCTTCCCCCATCTCCCCCGTGCCGATGCTCGACGGTGTCCTCATGTCCCCCCCCCCATTTATCCCTTCTTGCCGGGGCCTGCTGCGAGGTGTCGACACCTTGCGCCGGACAAAATCGCGTCCCGGGGCGAGCGACCTCGTTCGTGCCTGTATCGCGTCGCGTTCTTCCTTCCCGGGGGTGTCGTCGGGCCCCGGGCGAGGACAGTACTCGTCACTGTGCCGCCCCGCGGATGAGAAGGCGGGGAGGCCGGCTTGAGGGATCATTCGATTGATCCGCGCGGACAGGAGGGTCTGAGCAGGTCGCTGCTCCTCATAACCCGCGTCCGCCTTTGCGCGTGATCGCAAGCGCGGCGGTGTGTGCTCCCACGGGAGAGGGATGTCCGAACGCCTGGACCTTCGTGGATGCCAGCAAAACTTCTCCGCTCTCCCTTCCTGTCCGCCCGTCACCCCCGTAGCGCGTTTCTTCCGCACTACGAGGTCATATTTTCAATATCTGAAATGATTTTTTAGAATGGCCCTGTAGATTTAGTGGTTCGAATTTTGTTTTAGATTTTTTGGCGCGCGCGCAGCACACTTTTCTGATCGTATCAAACCTACCGCTGGTCTAGCTTGATGAGCCATTTTTAATGTAAAATATAGTATAGGACGGATATCTGTTAGTTTCTACTAGATCCAGGCTGATATTGTGCTGGTGCGCACCAACACTTTGAAGCTGCATAGTGTGGCCATCCACGTGTGGAAAATGGGAAGGAGCTTAGTTCATTGCTCGAGATCGCTTCAGTGTAAATGTATCGCAGCGTCGTTTATTAGTAGCCTTAAACTACATTACTATACATTACCGCCAGCGGTGTTGGGTGAACCCGGCACATCCTGTTGACCAACAGTTCCCGGGTGCACCGGACTGACAATTTCGTTCATCGCATCTTCGTTCAGCTCTCGACGCGCGTCCGCGCAATGCGAGTCCCCCACAAACATCACATATGGCATCACGACTGCCAGCTGCCCTGGAACACGAACATGCCTTTTCCTGTCCCTCTTAGACCAGTGCCCGGAAACCTCTTGCGCTCTCCGCCACACCAAATGAAAAGCCCGACTGGGCAGAGGAACTGCGCTTGACACATTTGGGTCTTCCACTATGGACGGCCTCCGCCTAGTACAACGCAGGCCTGCATCGAAGGTCTTGCTTTCCGAGTCCCATATGCGGTTGTTCCTGAACAACACAAGCTCTCCGCTCCCGGGGTTAGCAACATCCCTTTCGAAGGTGTTTCCGCAACTGTGCCCTACAAAAACTGCAGCGGGGGCCCCAACATCGCTCGAATATACATACGTACCCATCAACCTCAACATTCCGACCCCCGCACTGCCCTCCTTCTTCAACATCGCGAGACGGTCCGCCTTATGGTATAATCCCAGAAATGAACAAAGCCCTGCCATGCGATTGAACAGTATGTAGAATTTCTGCGATGTCCCGGCCAGGCCCTGTGTCTCTGCATACTCAGGATAGAACACCAGACGCAATGTCGAGTCCTCGACCATGCAGCCGTATAGATTCCTCGCTATCAACTCAAAATCTGCCAGCTCGCAATCCGCAACGACCCGAATGAAGCTCTGCGTCATACCCCCTAAGGTCCCTATATTCATTTTGTCGGCCGACGTTTGTTCAATATGACTTGACGGCTTACGCAGCGACTTCTGCACTGGGACTTCCAGGCGGTGGCGCAGAAAGTTCACTATCTTCAGCACGGACTCATCCCTTGTCGACGACAGCCCCTCCGATATCCGACAACTGTTTAGCTCGACCTTCCGATTTAGCATGTCTACTTGGCCAAGTACTTGTGCATGGCTTTTCCTCAGTCGATCAACGATATCCGCGAGTTCTTTCATCCGGTACTGGTCAACAACTCTCCGCCTCTTACTGTTTTTTGCAATATCATCTCCAGTCCAGTCTCTATCCGCTTCATCCATCCCGTCATGAGCCTGTGGAATAACTGGCGTCCGCCATGTCAGTACCGGATTGTTATTCTCGTCTCCATCCAGCTCTGCGCGTCTCAATAAACGGCCAACAACGAATTCCACTTGATGAATATGATCACCGTATGCAGCCTTCTCCTCGTATTCCAAAGTAGCTGTCGCCAACACCTGAACCTTATCGTTCGCTGCCGTGGCGGGAGCATCCTCAATATCCGTTACTTGCGCGCTGCACCACGTTGCTTCGTCGTCATCGTCTTCCAACATCCATAGAACCTCGACGAAATCATTCGGTAGAGGCAGCGCTTCTCTTTCTCGGCATGCCCGAAGGCGTTGCATTCCTCTGTCAAGGCGGACGCCACTTATCTTGTCGAAGATACGCGATAGGCGATCTCTGAGATGGTTCGGACGGGAAATAGCCTTGTTGTGTGGCGAGCGCGGATTCGGTCTGGGCATACCCCAGATATCCGCAATCCAAGCATTCTCCGGGGAGATTTTTATTGTCCAACGACTCATTCAAGCACCCCCGAACAGGAATTTTCTAACATAATGGAAGAGTCATGGCCACTCACAGTACGTTTGTGGGCGTTTTCACATTGATATTCACCAATACTGTAATGGGTGGCCTTTAGGCCGGCCGGCCAACTTTTCACAAGCTGTTATAGCTGCAGGTTCTTCGTATCCAGAAATTGAGGAACACCGCCCCTTTTTCCCAATGTCGAATACACGGGCCGCCAAGAAACGTGCTATACCCGAAGCAGCCAATGCTTCACCAGGCTCTAAGAAGATGCGTCGCAACAGTTCGGAGGTTCGTCGCCGGCCAAACGTTTCTCCGCCCAAAACAAGGGCTATTCTCTCGCAGTTGACCCCTCGAAACAGCCGTAGAAGATCCCCCCGTAACCGGGCGTTAGCCCGGAAGTCTCGGGGAGCGGCCGCTACGGAATCCAACGCAACGCAGGGCGATGAGCGCCTAGTCACGACTGTGAGATCGTCAAGGCGGGTGCTTCATTTGCAGAATGAGGAAATGGTACCTAGACAAGCGCAAGTGCACCCAATTACCCCAGAAATCACACCAGTCAAAAACCTAATTCCCCGTCCGGGGCAAGAGGATACATTAGAACCATCACCCCGACGTTCACCCAGAACAAAAACAGCGTTGCAAGAGCAGCCTGTTCGCAAAGTGCCAGAAATGATCATGGATTCAGACGATGAAGAAGATGAGGATTTGGCAGCTGAAGACGCTGAGAGAGAAGCAGAAATGGAGAGACGTGACCGCGAAGAAAAGGATAGATTCAGACTGATGGAACGACGCGCACGCATCTTGGAATCAGACGCCGAAAGTTTGTTCGAGGACGAGGGTTCCACAGCTATGGCTGAGCGCGGCGTAAGAGAGCGTAAGAAACATCTCCGGGCGGAATACTGTTCGAATAGCGATGACGGGGGAATTACGGAAGTTCCTGGGACAAGCGTCAGCCGACATCAGCCTGGAGACGACCTGGATATCGATATAGAAAGCACGGAACAACCTCATGCATTGGGAGCGGTGACAACTACAAATTCCATTTTACAGTCCATGTTCCGAAAACTCGAGGGCGTGCTCAATGCAAGGCTCAATACGCTGACAAGCAGTCTTGTTGAAAGAATGGATAAGACAGACAAAAGATTTGATGAGGTGGGCACCCAGCTAGCAGATATTCATGCCATTGTGTCCAGAACAAACACGCCTAACAAATCCACAGACACCCCCCTCAACCGGTTTAACAAGCTTCTGGACAAACTCACTCCTTGTGATGGCCTTGTTGTCAACCGAGATGCTTGTCATCGAATTCTATGCAGCATTGTGCCCTTCGAAGTTCTTCGGACAGCTCGTGATAACACCTTGGCCAAGGAACGGGTCTTGTTTCGTTTTTCAACTGCAGTACAGGTTTTGCTGTGCGGGAAAAATCCAAGGGAGACAAGAAAGCAGTTCAGAGAGGGTATTGGCGGACGCCACAGTCGCTTCAAGAAGAATGTTGTCCTCAACTTCATATACAATGTGCAGCTGAACAGCTTTGGAATGTTTGCGGATGACGGCGAGGAAGGGGAGGCCAGAGCAGATCAGAATGTTATCGCAGCCGACGCCGTTCGTGAAACTGCTGAAAATCCTGAGGGCCGCACTTGTAAAACGGACACTCCCGTCGATTTCAGTTGCACCGGGAAAGCTGTGAGTTTGCGCCAACCAGACTGGCTGAAGAAAGGAATCATCCTTGAAACCGACATCGAGCACGCCAGGTTGGTGCAGGATTACAGTAAGTCTGAAGCCTCGAAACGTAGACTGAAGGATGTCGAAAGTGAAACACTACGAGGTCATATTTTCAATATCTGAAATGATTTTTTAGAATGGCCCGGTAGATTTAGTGGTTCGAATTTTGTTTTAGATTTTTTGGCGCGCGCGCAGCACACTTTTCTGATCGTATCAAACATACCGCTGGTCTAGCCTGATGAGCCATTTTAAATGTAAAATATAGTATAGGACGGATATCTGTTAGTTTCTACTAGATCCAGGCTGATATTGTACTGGTGCGCACCAACACTTTGAAGCTGCATAGTGTGGCCATCCACGTGTGGAAAATGGGAAGGAGCTTAGTTCATTGCTCGAGATCGCTTCAGTGTAAATGTATCGCAGCGTCGTTTATTAGTAGCCTTAAACTACATTACTATACATTACCGCCAGCGGTGTTGGGTGATCCCGGCACATCCTGTTGACCAACAGTTCCCGGGTGCACCGGACTGACAATTTCGTTCATCGCATCTTCGTTCAGCTCTCGACGCGCGTCCGCGCAATGCGAGTCCCCCACAAACATCACATATGGCATCACGACTGCCAGCTGCCCTGGAACACGAACATGCCTTTTCCTGTCCCTCTTAGACCAGTGCCCGGAAACCTCTTGCGCTCTCCGCCACACCAAATGAAAAGCCCGACTGGGCAGAGGAACTGCGCTTGACACATTTGGGTCTTCCACTATGGACGGCCTCCGCCTAGTACAACGCAGGCCTGCATCGAAGGTCTTGCTTTCCGAGTCCCATATGCGGTTGTTCCTGAACAACACAAGCTCTCCGCTCCCGGGGTTAGCAACATCCCTTTCGAAGGTGTTTCCGCAACTGCGCCCTACAAAAACTGCAGCGGGGGCCCCGACATCGCTCGAATATACATACGTACCCATCAACCTCAACATTCCGACCCCCGCACTGCCCTCCTTCTTCAACATCGCGAGACGGTCCGCCTTATGGTATAATCCCAGAAATGAACAAAGCCCTGCCATGCGATTGAACAGTATGTAGAATGTCTGCGATGTCCCGGCCGGGCCCTGTGTCTCTGCATACTCAGGATAGAACACCAGACGCAATGTCGAATCCTCGACCATGCAGCCGTATAGATTCCTCGCTATCAACTCAAAATCTGCCAGCTCGCAATCCGCAACGACCCGAATGAAGCTCTGCGTCATACCCCCTAAGGTCCCTATATTCATTTTGTCGGCCGACGTTTGTTCAATATGACTTGACGGCTTACGCAGCGACTTCTGCACTGCGACTTCCAGGCGGTGGCGCAGAAAGTTCACTATCTTCAGCACGGACTCATCCCTTGTCGACGACAGCCCCTCCGATATCCGACAACTGTTTAGCTCGACCTTCCGATTTAGCATGTCTACTTGGCCAAGTACTTGTGCATGGCTTTTCCTCAGTCGATCAACGATATCCGCGAGTTCTTTCATCCGGTACTGGTCAACAACTCTCCGCCTCTTACTGTTTTTTGCAATATCATCTCCAGTCCAGTCTCTATCCGCTTCATCCATCCTGTCATGAGCCTGTGGAATAACTGGCGTCCGCCATGTCAGTACCGGATTGTTATTCTCGTCTCCATCCAGCTCCGCGCGTCTCAATAAACGGCCAACAATGAATTCCACTTGATGAATATGATCACCGTATGCAGCCTTCTCCTCGTATTCCAAAGTAGCTGTCGCCAACACCTGAACCTTATCGTTCGCGGCCGTGGCGGGAGCATCCTCAATATCCGTTACTTGCGCGCTGCACCACGTTGCTTCGTCGTCATCGTCTTCCAACATCCATAGAACCTCGACGAAATCATTCGGTAGAGGCAGCGCTTCTCTTTCTCGGCATGCCCGAAGGCGTTGCATTCCTCTGTCAAGGCGGACGCCACTTATCTTGTCGAAGATACGCGATAGGCGATCTCTGAGATGATTCGGACGGGAAATAGCCTTGTCGTGTGGCGAGCGCGGATTCGGTCTGGGCATACCCCAGATATCCGCAATCCAAGCATTCTCCGGGGAGATTTTTATTGTCCAACGACTCATTCAAGCACCCCCGAACAGGAATTTTCTAACAAAATGGAATAGTCGTGGCCACTCACAGTACGTTTGTGGGCGTTTTCACATTGATATTCACCAATACTGTAATGGGTGGCCTTTAGGCCGGCCGGCCAACTTTTTCACATGCTGTTATAGCTGCAGGTTCTTCGTATCCAGAAATTGAGGAACACCGCCCCTTTTTCCCAATGTCGAATACACGGGCCGCCAAGAAACGTGCTATACCCGAAGCAGCCAATGCTTCACCAGGCTCTAAGAAGATGCGTCGCAACAGTTCGGAGGTTCGTCGCCGGCCAAACGTTTCTCCGCCCAAAACAAGGGCTATTCTCTCGCAGTTGACCCCTCGAAACAGCCGTAGAAGATCCCCCCGTAACCGGGCGTTAGCCCGGAAGTCTCGGGGAGCGGCCGCTACGGAATCCAACGCAACGCAGGGCGATGAGCGCCCAGTCACGACTGTGAGATCGTCAAGGCGGGTGCTTCATTTGCAGAATGAGGAAATGGTACCTAGACAAGCGCGAGTGCACCCAATTACCCCAGAAATCACACCAGTCAAAAACCTGATTCTCCGTCCGGGGCAAGAGGATACATTAGAACCATCACCCCGACGTTCACCCAGAACAAAAACAGCGTTGCAAGAGCAGCCTGTTCGCAAAGTGCCAGAAATGATCATGGATTCAGACGATGAAGAAGATGAGGATTTGGCAGCTGAAGACGGAGAGAGAGAAGCAGAAATGGAGAGACGTGACCGCGAAGAAAAGGATAGATTCAGACTGATGGAACGACGCGCACGCATCTTGGAATCAGACGCCGAAAGTTTGTTTGAGGAAGAGGGTTCCACAGCTATGGCTGAGCGCGGCGTAAGAGAGCTTAAGAAACATCTCCGGGCGGAATACTGTTCGGATAGCGATGACGGGGGAATTACGGAAGTTCCTGGGACAAGCGTCAGCCGACATCAGCCTGGAGACGACCTGGATATCGATATAGAAAGCACGGAACAACCTCATGCATTGGGAGCGGTGACAACTACAAATTCCATTTTACAGTCCATGTTCCGAAAACTCGAGGGCGTGCTCAATGCAAGGCTCAATACGCTGACAAGCAGTCTTGTTGAAAGAATGGATAAGACAGACAAAAGATTTGATGAGGTGGGCACCCAGCTAGCAGATATTCATGCCATTGTGTCCAGAACAAACACGTCTAACAAATCCACAGACACCCCCCTCAGCCGATTTAACAAGCTTCTGGACAAACTCACTCCTTGTGATGGCCTTGTTGTCAACCGAGATGCTTGTCATCGAATTCTATGCAGCATCGTACCCTTCGAAGTTCTTCGGACAGCTCGTGATAACACCTTGGCCAAGGAACGGGTCTTGTTTCGTTTTTCAACTGCAGTACAGGTTTTGCTGTGCGGGAAAAATCCAAGGGAGACAAGAAAGCAGTTCAGAGAGGGTATTGGCGGACGCCACAGTCGCTTCAAGAAGAATGTTGTCCTCAACTTCATATACAATGTGCAGCTGAACAGCTTTGGAATGTTTGCGGATGACGGCGAGGAAGGGGAGGCCAGAGCAGATCAGAATGTTATCGCAGCCGACGCCGTTCGTGAAACTGCTGAAAATCCTGAGGGCCGCACTTGTAAAACGGACACTCCCGTCGATTTCAGTTGCACCGGGAAAGCTGTGAGTTTGCGCCAACCAGACTGGCTGAAGAAAGGATTCATCCTTGAAACCGACATCGAGCACGCCAGGTTGGTGCAGGATTACAGTAAGTCTGAAGCCTCGAAACGTAGACTGAAGGATGTCGAAAGTGAAAGTGATTCTGGGGAAGAAGAGGATGGTGAATACACGCCCGGGCCCGGGAACATGCAAGCGCCAGAGAAAGTTGTGGTAAAGGAGGTTCCAACGACGCGGGACGTTGCCAGGCACGGAGCTTGGAAGATATACAAGCTTATGGGCAAGCACTTGAACCAGTCCAGGAAGAAGTGCAAGTCAGCATTCCTCGAACAATTAGGTTTCCTGATGGTGCCATGGTCGGGATCTGGTGTGTCAGTTGATCAATCAAAGCTTACGGTTCGTTGGGGGTTCCCAGAAGTTGATGCTTCCAAGTCAAGGGGCGGCCGCCTTCAAGACATCAAAAACACAAAGACGAAGTCTTCCGGCGATATCAACCTTAATGAATACAATTCCAACCTTCTGAGTGAGCTGTACGGGAAGCGACAGGACATGATTCTTGTTGTTTCTCACGAGGTACAAGTGACTGAGGCCTTAGGTTCGTCTAAAAGAAAGAGAAACAGAACGAAAAAGAGAGTTATCAACAAAGCTATCAACGTTGTGGAGGCAGCCGCCAAGTTTTGCACGGAGTTTGCGCAAAGTTCCGATTCGGAAAGAAGTCCACTCTCATTCCTCCTTGGTCACAAAGATGCACTCCGCTGTATTCTCGGAAT
Source organism: Chondrus crispus (assembly GCF_000350225.1). Lineage (NCBI taxonomy): Eukaryota > Rhodophyta > Florideophyceae > Gigartinales > Gigartinaceae > Chondrus > Chondrus crispus. Next base: position 90,656 of record NW_005179253.1, read on the forward strand.
CGCCTTAGTCTTCAAAGACTTGACGTCTCAGTTTTTGGTGAAGAACTGTGAAAACGGTCGCGTCCGTGATATCAACAACATGGACACCACAAGTATCAAATGTGGAAATTTGAGACTATCCGAGCTCATACCAGGTCGTTCATCACAGATCAGATCCCTTTCGGGGACAGTTCTCCGCATGAAGGATAATTTGTACTGCAAGCTAAACGTTGGGGCGAGTCCTCGCAATGATGGTACTGAAGCAGGTGTGAACGGTGTCGAAGGGCAGCGTACCAGGGACACATCAGCGCGAGAGATACAGCCTTCAGTGGATGGCGGTGTGTTCGCCATTTAGCATAGGTACAGTCAATGAATCTTTACTTCACTTTGGCCAAAGTGTTTACTAGTAGTCATTGTCCATACTCGAGCGCCTGAATCTGGTCCTCTCTGGTTCCGGAGCAGTCCATTCCCTCTGCCGAGCTCGACCACGAAACGGAGAAACATCATGGTAACCGTATCCGTATAGAAGTTCATCGTTTGCTTCTATTCTCTGCCCTGTGCCATAGCCAATGCCTTGACGTTGATATCGTTCACGACTATCCCGTCCCCTACCAACCCACTCGTTCCTATCTCGCCAGTCCCCTTCATCTCGAACATAATGATGGCGGCCGCCCCTTTGTTCTCCTCTCCTGTCATCATTGTATCCATCATATCCGCTGTCCGTCCTCTGGGGTGGGTGTACATGAGGTACATTGAACGGGCCATGGAACGGGGTTATACTCGGCCTATGGTGTAAATGTTTGGCGCGGACAGCCGACGGATGCCCAGTTGCCGTTCCATTAATGAAGCTGCGCAGCGATTCATTCTCCTGCTGCAGCCTGCCCACTTCTTGAGAGATCTGATCAACAGTTCTGGTCGTTTTGCTTGCTGTATCATACAGCAATGATACCAGCCCTCTAACAGTCAGACTACCGTGGAGGTCCCACTGCTTGGCAATGACGAGCGCGGGAAGGCCTTCCACTAACGACAAATCCTGTGGATGAAGACTTAGGGTCATAGGCGAGGACCGCCTCTCCTCCATGCGCCGCTGCTGACGCGCAGCCAACCGAATCCTTCTCGATTTGAAAGAAAGGTATCGCACTTCTCCTCCTGCCTTCCTCATATCCGCCTCTCCCGTTCCATGCAACGCGTGGAAGTACACGCAGTTAGATAGATGCGGATTTGTGCTCACCATATAGCATTCCAGATGTCGTGGCAGCTTATGCACAAACTCCATGAGAGGAAAGAGCATCTGGCTCCCATTCACCCACTTCACATCCTTGCATACGTCCTTCAGCACTGTAATGGTACCCTTGTCCACCAAGAATAGGCGGCCGCCCCTTGTTGCCTCGTTGAACCAAAACGCACAAAACATGGTGCATATCTCCATGCGAAACATTTGCCAAAGCCTGCGACATCTTTCTGACATCACGCCTCCCTCCCTTACGACCATTTCTTCATGGTAGTAGTAGATGACCGGCGGCAGTGGTAGCGGAACTCCCACAGGGAACTTCAGAGCTTGCAGCCACTGTGGGCATTGGGGAAACACCTCTTTATACGAAGCATCGTCAAAGTACATGGTCTCGTAACAGTCGAAAGGTATAAGCAGCCCATAGCGATTCCTCGTATAGCGCTCGTATGAGAAGTTTGCTCTGTGCTTGAAAGCATTCCACCAACGCCCCATCAATGGATCAGCGAAAAGAGGGAACTTGTGGCGACGTAGGGTATGACGGGACTGCAACACGTAGTCCATTTCGTCAAGATAATAACAATCGAGTACATCTCTGGCGAAAGTGCGGCCGCACGTCAATGTACTGGGCACCTCCCAATAGTTGCTATTGGCAGCAAACTGACTCCACCCTTCCATGGCCGATGCATTATCCTGCATCGCGAGCTGACGGAACCGCTTCACATCTCCTTTCTGGTGCACTGTGTGCTGCAGCAC